>NC_079514.1:50212330-50214346 GCF_000801105.2 Raphanus sativus | reverse complement strand
TTGACCAAAAAAAAAATATCATTGCTCCAAATGTGGAAACTGTGTTGCAAGTAAACAATAAAAGAACGGCAAAATAGAATATATGTATGTGAAATATGCGTAGCTATCTAGATTTTAGGATATAGAACTAACTTAACTGTTAATTTAATTTTTAACATGTAGTTTATATAAATAAAAGGTTCGTGTATTATGCATACTTCGAGCGTCTTTCCAAGACATGCACTAAAATATGTAAATAAATTTTCTACAAAGAACAAAAGCTTATATAATTATAAAGTAGGTAAGTAAGCTAAAGCCAAATCTTCACGCTTGATAAATTTGAACATATCTAATAAAATCCTAAGAAATTCATAATTATTCGCATGATCATTGATCATTTTCGGGAAATCTTGCACATATGCAAGCTTTTAAGATCTTTTTTTTTTTTTTTTTGCCATCTAAAAGATTAATATTAATAACGGCCGAAGCCCAATAAGGGTTAAAACCCAACAACGATATTACAACACTAAGGCCCATAAATACAACTGGGCAAATACAACATATGGACCGAAAGCCCACTAATTTTGAAACCCTAATTTGACGCCGCTTGACCACGTCGGGAGATTTGTACGCGAGGGACACGTGTTGACGCCTCACCAATGAGGGACACGCGTCATCTTGTCAAGCCATCATCACCGTTTAGCTTCCACCGGAGGAAACCTCGAGAAACGCTGGAAAACTGCACGACATCTCACCGAGCCACTCCAAGACCATGCATCAACGCCGCGAACACTTCATCATCCTTGCTCTGTCCAAAGAGAGCATCAATCGAAGCTATGTCGAGATCTCCTCCTGGACCGGAATCCACCACATACGAAAACCGTCTTCAGTCCGTCGGAGAGCGAACATCGATGAACTTGAGATCTCATCCGACAGAACCAAATCTCACAATCGGAACACTCCGAAAATCACACCCGATTAGAAGGATTGAGAACACCAAAAAGCCGGCGGCGTGAGGCTGAGTAACGCCTCCACTCCCCGGAGTCAAAGCCGACGTCGACGGAGCTTAAGGAGCCCCACCACCCGGAATCAAAAAACCGATCAAAACAAAATTGGGAGGATAACCATAGATCACTCCCTACTATATACAAAGCGAAAAATAAAGAGGGAAGGAAGAAGACCGGACCGGCGGTGGCTATTAGAGCCTATCCGCCGGCCGGAAACGTTAATCGCGTCTGATGTCTCTAGAGAAAAGGCAGAGCAAATTTGTAGAGAGAGGTTTTAAGTATGGATTACTAACTTAATTGCAAGCTTTTAAGATCTAAGCACACGCACGTATAAAAAGTCCCCACATATTCATTTTTTTTTTCGAAATTCACAGTAACATGGACTTTTTCAGTTTTTTTTCTTCCATTTGTGGCTTCTAATCTCTACTATTAAAAGTTCGTTTTTGAAGCTCCAGGGAGCGTCCACATCAGCGAAAAAAAATTCACCGTAAGATGCCACGTGGCATGATTACAAAGATATAAAAATAGAAAGTAAATATTCAATATAAGGAAAACTAAATAATAAATCAATATATAATATAAGAAATAGAAATATTACAATAAACATCTATCGTAATATTATATTTTGATAAAAGACAAAAAATTAAAATAAGTAAATATACAATATAAGAAAAAATAAAAATAAGTAATTATACAATTATGAAATTTAAAAAAACTAAATTAAAAATCTATCTGAAAGATATAAAGTAAAATAAATATTAAGTAAATATACAATATAAGAAATAAAATTATTATATTAAACAATTATCGTAATATTAGAATAAGTAAATATACAATATAAGAAAAATAAATAATAAATAAATATACAATATAAGAAATAGAAATATTATACTAAACATCTAATGTAATTTTATTATTGGATATAAAAAGCAAAAAACTAAAATAATTGAATATACAATATAAGAAAAAAATAAGTAAATATACATTATAAGAAATAGAAAAACTAAATTAAACATCTATCTGAAACATG
>NC_079514.1:50209940-50212230 GCF_000801105.2 Raphanus sativus | reverse complement strand
TCTATCTGAAAATATATAGTAAAATAAATAATAAGTAAATATACAATATAAGAAATAGGAATATTACATTACACATCTATTGCAATATAACCATTTGATATAAAAGCAAGATAATTAGAATAAATAAATATAAAATATAATAATAAATAAATAATAACTAAATATACAATATAAGAAACTGAAATACTATATTAAACATCTATCTGAAAAATATATAGTTTTACATTTTTAAGTAAATATACAATATAGGAAATGGAAATACTACATTAAACATATCTCTGAAAAATGTATAGTTTTTACTTTTTTTATTATTTCCAAATATTTTATGTGAAGATACCGCTTATCTCGCTCTCAACCACATCGTTATAAATGTATCTCTTAGTCATATGACATAAAGAGCTATCGAAGGTGAAATAGTCAGAGGTACACATATTTGGTAAAAGAATCTCACTCCGAAGAATAATTTTATCTCTAATAGTCTCAGACCATCCATTTATATTTAAGAAAATACAATTTCCAATAAGAGTATTGTATACAATGACCATAAACAAAAGTCAAGGGCAAAGCTTAAATTAGTTACTTTATATTTGCCTAAACCAGTTTTCAGTCATGGCCAGCTAATATTGCTCTCTCAAGAGTAATGCAGAGATGAAAGAAATCCTTTTTTATATAGGAAAATATGCTTGGACAAGTTCACATACAGATAGTGAAGAACTAACTTACAAGAAGTGTTTCTCATATGACTTCATCACTCATATGATGGTAAATAGTATTGAAAGATAACTAAGAAACCAAGTCTAGATCTCTATCATAAACAAAGACACTAGCCATAAACACAACCGCGATTAATATTAAAAGTTAAAGAGTATATCATACTGATTTTCAAGATGTACATAGAGCAGGATCTCAAAAACAACAAGCAGTGGCGTTGCCATCACATAATGAAAATGAGCCCACTGCCACAAACCAGAACTTTAAAAATTACAAAACAATATGGTGATAAACACAAAAGATGTCATAGATGGAGCAGACAGTAAAATCTACCACGAGAAATCATAGTATGAAACAGTCACAAATGGTGTAAATATAAATCTGCCAAAAAGAACATAGCCAAGGATGACAAAGGCTTATACTTTAGACATCACTAAACACGCAAAGATCCAATTTTTATAGTTTGTACCCAATACCCTTTTTGACACAGCTCACAATTCAAAATTTCATTGTGTGAAATTGGAGATTTTGCGCAGAAAATTTCAAGAGGCAGTAAGTAAAAGAAAATAAAATGATTTGTTCTTAGCCGAAAAACGGTTTTTTCAAGTCGGCAAAGGATGAGTTTCCATGACAGATGATGACAAGCTTAGTTTACGATAAGACATTTTTACTTTTTGTGTATGACTGTGTATAAAAGTGAAGAACAATTTTGAAATTAACATTAGATTCAGATTAATGCTACAACTATTAGATAGATGTTTCTTTGGTAAAAAATAATCGAAGTAACATATTGTTAGAAGCTAAATTAGAACAAACTAAATTTTTTTTTTATGATTTGTAATTTGATTTGTAAAATAATTAGATTATATTATATAAATTTATGATTTATAAAATAAGTAGACAAATTTTACGTAATAAAAATATAGAAATTAATTTAATTTTTATCTAAAATAAATTAAACATTTTAAATATATTTAAATAATTTGTATATTTGTTTACCCGCCCGCAGGGCGGGTTCAATCCTAGTACAAAAGTATATGTAGCAATGGACGGGGAACCACAGTCTACCGGGTTATTATAATTATTATTTTTGTTTTTGATTTTACCATGACCATTAGTTGTTATTTACATACATATATATATTAGACCTGGATCCGCGCATCAACACAGATTTGAATTTCAGTTTTTGTTTTTTACTGATGTATTTATAATATTT
The DNA here is from genome assembly GCF_000801105.2 of Raphanus sativus. Lineage (NCBI taxonomy): Eukaryota > Viridiplantae > Streptophyta > Magnoliopsida > Brassicales > Brassicaceae > Raphanus > Raphanus sativus. The sequence continues at coordinate 50,210,303 of NC_079514.1, read as the reverse complement.
GATCTTATTATATTCAGCAAGTAATATTTTTGTGTCTTTAACCATCTTTTGTATGACGAATATTCAATATCATATAAATAAATTAAACATATACATGTAATTACAGAATTGTATATGATGTCTAAAAACTATAGTTATAAATTTTAAATATAAAGAAATATTATATTATGTAGTTGATGTTTAGTATTGTACAAACAGTCCAGCATATATAATTAGAGTTATATATATAATTACAATACTATATTAGAGTTATGTAAGTTTATATAGAAATTTATCTTTTTTTTTGAATTTGACAATATGAAATAGAATATGAGTTAGAATGCTATACTATGTTTATAAATTAGGTATAATATTTATAGGAAA
>NC_079514.1:50193651-50209840 GCF_000801105.2 Raphanus sativus | reverse complement strand
TGTAATTTTGAGCCATAAAAATGTTTTATCAACTAGATAAAATCATATTAATACCACAACTAGATTGAGTCGCTACTCAAGCTGACCTCTATTGAAAGGAGAGGTGAATGAGTTACTAGAAAGGGGGTAAGTCCACTGTCTACGAAGTTGAGGTAACAAAACATGCGGTACATTGTTTACGAAGTTAGCTAAAATCATGAGGTATGTTAAGAACACCTCTTCGGTGAATGATATGGATTTGTCAACCTTTTTTTACCTGGTTGGGGAAAACACAACTAAGTGGTTGGCGCTAAAGCGACCCGCGGTTCGGTCGTGGCAACTTGGCTTGGTGAATCAGCCACACGAAAAGTCTTAGTCCTCCATGATCACATAACCACCGAAATAACACAACAAGGATATCAACCGAAGAACATGAAGAAACCTAACTCACTTGGCAGCCTCTTCTCTTTGTAGCTCTACTGTCCAATGTTAACAACTGTGTTTTGTTCCGAGTTATGTTGGATGTCTGTGCTAATAATTTGTAACAAGCTACACAAAAATTATGTGAAATGGTTCTTATTAAACCGTATAATGACGAATCAAATTTCAGACTAATCTTGAGATATGTAAAATGCTGTGTTTATTTTATTGGAGTCCACAGATTATTTAATATTGGTATGGTTTTTTCTTTGGTATGATTAGTAATTGATAACTACAATATCAAATTAATACAACCTGTCATAACCGACCAGCCAGTGACGCTTAACTTAGTTTATTTGAACGTGAATCATTTCATTTGGTAAGAGTTAAATATTTTTGTCAACTTTGCGACGTATTATATCATATAAACAAAAATGAAATGTGGGTATAATATACCACTTTCAAATTTCTTTAAATCTTTGATTAACAACACGTAAATATTTTTATTTTGAGAAAAAAATCCTTTTTTATTTAATGTATTTCATTTTGTATAATAAGTATATAACAAACAGAAACAGTTGAATAAAAAACGAAAAATTCATATTTTTCCTAGAATAAACACAATTTTTAAAACACGTGAGAGTATGTTGTTGGTGTTTTGTCATTATCCCACAAGATATCACACATCATGATATATCTGTACTAAGTTTATTATTTACTCTAGCTTTTTCTTTTTTGATAAAAGATTTTCTATTAATTTACTCTAGCTAGTAGTCATTCATCAACATAATGAGTAACTAGATTTTGACCCGCACACCCGTGCGGGTGTATATTTCAAAAAAATATTATTATTTATTTTTCATGTCAATATCAAAATTGGATAAAAAATTCAAACTGAAGAATCGAACCGATCACGATCCGAAAAAGTAATACCAAACCGAACCAAAATTGATTAAATATCCAAATTATTCGAAATTTTGATATTTAGACAACCGAAACAATAACCAATTCGAACCGAAGTATTTTGGATATCAAAATGTATCCGAAAAAAACTTATATACTTATATATATATTAATTATTTTTAATTTTAATGTATATAAAAACATCCAGAATATATATATGATCCAGAGATAAAATGTTCAAAAAAAAAACAGAGATAAAATATTAATCAAGATAAAGAAATGGTAGTAGACCTGAGTACGTGACATGTATCTTCCCTCTGGTGAAAGCTGGATCCCAAGCTTTTTCAAATCTTTATAAGGAATCAGCCGTCTAATATTATAACAGACATAATATGCACAGTTAAACATGATTTTGAAGGTTCATAACAATTATAGTCTGCACCAAGTCCACTTCCTTTTTCGAGAGAAGAAGAGAAAAGATTAATCTAAGGGATGATGAAGATTTAGCTCTTAGGGGATAGTAAGAGAATGGAACTCACCTAATCATCCATCCAGGCATCAATTGCTGCATATTATAATCAACAACAATCTCTCGACTATCAATAAATGAATGATGAGCACCCTGTAAAAAACCGCAACAAAATAATATTTCTATCCGACAACTAAACTCCACTGTTAAAATAGAAAATATATATTTCAAACAGCTTTAAAGAACAAAAAAAAGTTACCGTCACTGTAGTACCTCGTAAGCACGTCGCATCTCCTTCTCGATCTCATACTCCACAAAAGCATATCCTCGTAAAGCACCCTCACTAAACAAAACGTAATAACATAATGTATAATCAACACAATTATGCTAAGACAACATGTGTACAAACCAACATAAATAAGATCGTAAAGCAAAGCAATTGCAAAGCCTTTACCAATGTGTCTGACCAACCGCAAGCTCTTAAATTTTTCCGTATTTACTCATAACCTGTAAAGAAAAAACCTTTGTCATCACTCGAACAACGAAAGAGTGTAACTCCACGTAAACAACACATAATCCTACCTCACGAAGAGTCTCCTCGATCCAGATCAGAGGAGATGCGACCCACAAACAAAGTACAATAAGGATCTCCAGCTGCTTTGGATCTCCATCTGCTTTGGATCATCTTCAAAACCCCAAATCACAGACTAATAAATCAACTTTGCGATTTCAGAGACAAAAACAGAGAGAGAGAGAGAGAGAGAGAGAGAGAGAGAGAGAGAGATTACATAGGCTGGTGTTATAGCTGGGGAGAGCTCGAAGAAAGCCGCCGTTATCATTTTGGGCAAAGTCGCAGGTTTAAGCACGTTTAGTAAGGAGGTGATACGACAGTGTTTTAATTCTAATGGCATTCTATTGTAATTATTGAGGAAAACTCAGCCTTAATTACTATTTGTACTTCAGTTTTAATAGTTTAGATTTTATATGAGTATTTTTATTTTAATAATATAGATATGTACAGTGACTAGTGAGTTAACCTAAAATGGGAAAACATATAAATGTATATTGATCATGCAAATTTTTTATTAGTATGGTAAATCCGTATCAACTTTATTTAGTGAGTACACAGTAGCCCTGCGAGTTCGAACCGTCGGTTTTTGGTTAACCGAAAATTTGAAAATTATTCTGAAATTAACCGAATTAAATTTTGGTTTGGTTCAGTTATCGGTTATTTTCGGTTTTCAATTATATTTTCGAAAATAACCGTTTTGTTTTGGTTTTCGGTTAATTTTTTTTTGAAAAATGAAAACCGAACCAAACCGGACCGAAAATCGAATTATTTTTCAAAACCCTACCAAACTGAACCGAATTAAAAACCTTAACCAAACCGAATTACAAACCGCATGCCTAGTACACAACAGAGCATACTCGGGTTGTGAAATGCAACCGAGCTGCTGTACAGAATGTGCGAGGAGGAAGGTTAAAAGAGCACGCTGATAAGATTAGTTGGAGGAGATTAAAAAGCATAGTTAAGTCGATTAGAATCTACTCCCTCCGTTCCTGAAAGTAAGATTTTTTAGAGTTTTCACGTTTATTAATAATTTAATAATTATTTACATTTTAGTTTACTATTTATTTTTCTATACACTTTCCCATAACTATCTACCAATCAAATTTAAATCAATTCAAATATTTACAATTGATGCTTCTCAAAAATATATAAAAGTACCTTAAAAATATAGAAAATCTATCTTTGTGGAACAAAAATAAAATCTAGAAAATCTTATTTTCGGGAATGGAAGGAGTATATTATATTAATTAGCAATTCTAGACAGTGTTTGCATATACATAAATATAAATTATTGAATCGGACACTCGTACGGTAGCGACCACAACACAAGATCAACAGACCTGGACAATTTACGGTCTGTATCTGTTATCTGAAATGAATGCATGGCCGTCGCTTTAAGCAAGCAACCAGATAAATGGGCATTAGAAAGAAGGCCCGGATTAATAAATAAAGGGCAATTATTATTATTAGTGGGCTTTGAGTGAACCCTAAGATTCATATAGATTGGCCCTCACTTGATTATTGTTTTTATTTTGAAATTTGAAAAGGGGATGATTGATTGCCTCCAAAGCACGCACGCAGGCACGCGTCTCAATGATTCTCTCTCTTTGTTTCTGCTTAATATTTACGCTTCTCCTCTGATCAAATTTAAAAAAGAATAAAAACACTCCTCCTTCTCCGATTCGCAGCCTTCATCAGGAAACTAGAGCAGATAAGGTGAGTGAGAAACCCTTTGAATTGGGATTTCTCTTACTTTTCTTCGTCCTGTTCTGATTTTATCATCCTTATTATATCGCATCTCCCTCCTCTCCAGTCCGGTATGAATTGGTTAGAACTTTTTTTAAATATTAAATATCAGATTTAGAATAATCTTTGTTTCCTTTTGCACAGAAGCAACAAGTATGGATCATCGTTCAGTTAAAACCACTACACCAACGGTTATAACAGTGAAGATGTGGCCACCGAGTAAGAGCACACGCCTGATGCTCGTGGAACGCATGACCAACAACTTATCAACACCTTCCATCTTCTCCCGTAAGTACGGTCTTCTGACTCCTCAACAGGCCCAGCAAGACGCCAACCGCATCGAAGACCTCGCTTTCTCCTCTGCCAACAAACACTTCCAGAACCAGCCCGATGGCGACGACGGCACATCTGCTGTTCAGATCTACGCCAAAGAATCCAGCAAGCTTATGCTCCAAGCCATCAAACGTGGTCCGAAGGGTAGATTGTTTGATTTATCAGGTGGACGTAGAGCCTTCATCGATGAAGCCGAGGCGCGCGAGCTTCTGAGGCCTTTGGCTGATCCAACTAATAACTCTTACACCAAGATCCGTTTTACGAACCGTAGCTTCGGATCCGAAGCTGCCAAAATTGCTGTTACCGTTCTGTCTTCCATCAAGCATCAGCTGAGGGAAGTTGATCTCTCCGATTTCGTGGCGGGAAGACCAGAGGCGGAAGCAATCGAAGTGATGAACATGTTTTCGTCTGCCTTGGAAGGATCCAAGCTTAGGTATTTGGATCTATCCGACAACGCATTGGGTGAGAAAGGGATCCGAGCGTTTGCGTCACTCATCAAGTCTCAGCGTGACTTGGAGGAGCTTTATCTGATGAACGACGGCATCTCCGAGGACGCTGCGAGAGCCGTTCGCGAGCTGCTTCCTTCTACTGCCAAAATCAGGGTTCTCCAGTTTCATAACAACATGACTGGAGACGAAGGAGCCGTTGCCATTGCTGAGATTGTGAACAACTGTCCTTGTTTGGAAGATTTCAGGTGTTCTTCTACGAGGATTGGTTCCGAAGGAGGTGTTGCGCTTGCTGAGGCGCTTGAGTCTTGTGGACGGTTGAAGAAGCTTGATCTCCGTGACAACATGTTTGGAGTCGAAGGTGGGATTGCTCTGGGAATGAGTTTATCGGTGTTGAGTGAGTTAACTGAGATCTATATGAGTTATTTGAACTTGGAGGATGAGGGAACAGAGGCGCTTTCCGAAGCTCTTATCAACTCTGCTCCTTCTCTTCGAGTTCTTGAATTGGCTGGGAATGATATTACCGTGGAATCCACTGGGAAACTGGCAGATTGCATCGCCTCTAAACAGTGTCTTTCGAAGCTGAATTTATCTGAGAATGAGCTCAAGGACGAAGGGACTGTCTTAATCGCAAAGGCGCTTGATGAAGGTCATGACCAGTTGGCTGAAGTTGACATGAGCACCAATATGATGAGAAGAGCTGGGGCAAGAGCCTTGGCGCAAACTGTTTTGAAGAAACAGAGTTTCAAGCTTCTGAATATTAATGGAAACTTCATATCTGAGGAAGGTGTGGACGAGGTGAATGACATGTTTAAGGACTCCCCGGACAAGCTTGGTCTTTTGGATGATAATGACCCTGACGGTGAAGAAGATTTTGAAGATGAAGACGAAGAAGAAGACAGTGAACTGGAAGCAAAGCTCGGAGGACTGAAAATCAAGCAAGAGGAGGAATAGGAGGAAGAGGTAACATGAAGTGATGCTTTTTGTTTTTACGTAGGTATGAGAAGTTTTATCCATTTCTCTAAGTATGAATGTAAGGAGGAGGATCTAAGACGTCTTAAGTTCTATTCCCTTGAAACATCAAACCTTTTATCTTCAAGTTAACAAGAAGTGTTGTTGTTGTTGGTCTTTTGGTTATGAATTTAAATGGTCTTTTTAGCTGAAATCATGTTCATCATCTCATATGAACCGAGGGAAAAAAAAGAGAGTACATATGGGGGTAGCTTACAGAGGAAGATAGTATATATGATTAAGCGGCGACTGGAGTTTTGAGGGCTTCGAGTATCTTGTCATCTAATTCAAACTTCATCTCCTTCTTGTCTCTGCCAATCTTAACATACTCCTCATATCTCTCCTTGAGATCTTCTGGTAGATTCGTTTTACTTTCCCACCCTAATATATCCTTTGCTGCTCTTGGTTCCGCGTAGAAATGCTAATCATCATGACAAAAAGTTATACAAAACTAATCAACGAGATGGAGGGAGGGAGGAGAAAAAGCCATTTTTTTCTAGTGTTTTTTTTTACCATGTTTCGGAATGGAAAAGCCTTCTTGGCGTCAACCCCAATGGCTTTAGGGTCGTAATGCACGATCTCAACGGTTTTGCCAGCAGCAGCGGCACAGAGCTTGGCCATACCGTCAAGAGTGACGGCTCTGTCACTAACGCAGTTGAAGATGTTGCAGGAGGCAGCCTCAGGGTTGGACACAGCTGAAGTGAGCATGGAAGACAAGTCTCTCACGTGAGATATGTTGGTTAGCTGCAATCCTGATCCTGGGATTGGCACTGGTCTATCCCTCACAATCCCTGTGGTGAAAACACACAATTTGATCATTACTTTACTTGCTTTTTGTCTAAAATTGTAGGGGGTGGTACACTATTACTTACTGTCGAAGAACCATTCTTCGCAGTCTTTGTTGTTGCCAGAGCCGATCATGTACTGTGGTCGAAAGGAGGCCCAGTTGGCAAAAGTTTCAGCTAAGTACTTCTCAACTCCAACGTGACCTGCGTCGGCTTTCACTGCGTCCTGCACACATTTGGAACATCATAATTAAGTAAATGGTGGTGAGCATTGATTAAGGTTAAAATGCTTATTATGATGATTAGTTACCCCTTCAACGTGAGGAGGTTCTTCGGTGGACTTGTAGATCCCTGCGCTGCTTATGAACAAGAACTGCTTCACGCCTGAGCTTTTAGCCCAATCCACCACTGGCCTGTATTCCGACAACAAATCCCAAAAGGACATGTTTATATATATCTGAAAAAGGCATATCGGTTATTATAGTAAAGATGAGCAGACCTGACAGTATCCAAGTCCTTGCCATTGTTGTCAAGAACAACGTCGAATGTTTCACCTCCGACCACAATCGCTACATCGGCTGGGTTTCCCCACACCGTCTTTCCTCCGCCGCTTACAATTTCCTGTAAGGCAGATTATTTAGGAAACTTGAGAATTCAAAAGTGTGGAGAATCTGAAAAAAAACTTACAGAGAAACGGCTGAAGGGAGTTTTCTTCATTTTGTCAGAAGATTCTTCTCCGACAGTCATAATGGTGACGGCGTGGCCGGCGGAGAGAAGCTCTTTGGCAAAGTAAAAGCCAATGACGGCGTGACCACCGCTGTTGGTGTTGACTATAAGCACATTCTTCTTCTCAGCCTTCACGGTGAATCCCTGAGGAGATGATCTTCGAGAACTCTTCAGAGAGTGTGTGGTGAAGAGAGAAGCAGAAGAAGAAGAAGAAGAAGAAGAGAGAGAGGAAAAGGAAGAAGATGATGAGGGAAGAGAGAAGCGCTGGAGAGACGTCGGGATGAGGGTTAGATTATTGATGGGAATAGCTGTTTTGGATGAGAAAAACAGAGAGGATGATGATAAAGCTGCCATGCTTGTTCCCTCACTGCTCTGCTCTGCTCTGCTTTGACTTGTTCGTCTTTGTGTTTTAATATGATTGGATATGATCAAAGCGATCAAAGCAGTATGTAAGGCTGTTATTGTTCTACAAGATAAAACACTTAACGGTCGGTCCGTTTTCATTTTTGCTTCTTTCTTTTATGTGGTTTAAATCCTAAAAAACCACCTTTTAAGATTGGGCTACATGCTATCTAATAAGATAACGGTCGGTCCATCGTTTAGCTTACTTTTATATGATTTAATCTTTAACCAATATTTGTTTGATATACAGTACAATCACAGTAAAAGTATCAATAAAATGATTGTTATGTATATATATCATCAACCAGTCCGACGATACATTGTACACTACTAATAAGGAAAACAAAAATATTAATAAGGAAGCAGAAGGTTCACAATGGTTCTTGGAAGATTAGAACAAATCAGATGAAACCCCAAACACCCCGAGAGTAAGAAAGAAAAAACGTAGATGGCACCCACAGTTGTGCGCATAATGGTCTTTGACGATAACAAAAAAGAGAGAAGAATATACCTTTTTTGTCTCTATAAAATTTCAAAATTACTGAGATTAGAAGAAACCATCATCATCATCATATATGATGTCTTTTTTTTTAGCTCTTCTTCAAGCATTCTTCCTTGCGGAATATGCACGGTACGCTGCCAATCCGGCAAAACCAAGAGCTGTACCCACTGCCCATTTCAAAACATTATATCATTACTATCTTCTTAGGAGGTGAAGAATTCTTACTATATCTGTGCGAAAAAGAAAAAGAAGAACCTGAGACGAAAAGAAGTGAGCTATTCACGACTTGGCGTATATTCTTACTTCTTCTTCCCGACTCCGTCTCCGGCACGCTCATGTGAGGGTTCTCTGCTGTACTCACTATTTTCCTGAACAGACTATTCCTTTCATCATCTTTCATGCTTACCGACACTGGTATGTCTATTCCCAATTCCATGCAAACCTGTGTTCAGTTACTTTTATTATCATCTATCCACCACTCATCATCATATGCTCCTATTAATATGGTTACGGTGATGCTTTTACCCTATCGGACTCCTGCACCGACATTGGATATGCATCCAAATCATCTTTCGCCGCTACCAGAACACAAGGTGTCCCATAACCGCTCTCCTCTCCCTTCCTTGCTATCTCCATCAACATTTCTCTCGCTTTTCTCCATGAGTATACATCCGAACTGCACCATTTATTATCCCAGTTCTCCATCAACAGTTCAACACCTACCTAACAAGTGCAAAGAAGAGTTTCTGAGAGCTAACCTGTCATATACAACCACAGCAACATCACATGCTGCCAACGCTTCCTTATTCGCCAGAAACTTTTTCACTCTGTCTTCTGGTATTTCCCTCAGAATGAGCGTTTTCTTACATCCCTGACACCAAATTGCAACCAACACTTATAAACATCCACATGTGACAAGGAACATAAGAGTTCAGACCATCGCTACTTACCCCAGGCTGATCAACGACATTTGCTACATATCGTTCACCCACTGTTGCCTTATAGCTGTCCGAAAATTTCCTGGAGTTTAAACACGGCTTAGAGAATACAACATGAGCAAACACATATAAACAATCGAAGCCAGCAAAAAGACAGGATACTTAGCAATGTTAGACACTAGTTTACCTCCCTAAGAAAGAATCGAGGATCGCAGACTTTCCAGATTTCTTAGGGCCAAATACAAAGCACTGAAACACATTCCTTTCTGTTCGCTGCTTCTTACGATCCACTGATCTTTTCCTAGTAACAGAAAATGTTGAAGCTGGATCGTGACCATATCCTATATATATCAGGTTTGCCAAAGTTTTCCGAGGATCTAGTAGCGTCATTAGAGCCCACTGCATTAACACATAAAACAGAGCATCATTAGTTCATGGTAAAAAGATGTTGCATCTGATATAGTGTACTAATTTAGCGTCAACACGACAGCAAGCATACAAACCTCAGACAGAAACCCATTGATTGTCAACTTTCCGCCCGGTGTTTTCTCTGCGGCATCTTTATAGGGAGCCTCAAGCCAAGGACTGAAATCGTAAACGACGGAAACAATATACATACTCACTAAAGATACTGGCAGTAAAATTCAAAATAAAACATGGCCATCTAACTAAACAAACATTGTAAGTAACAGTTAGTAAACATAAATTAAAGAGGTAACAACCAGAAACGAAACAGACAAAAAGTAATCACCAGAAATTACCTATCTGGAGCTGTTTTAAACAAATCATCTAGCTCATCTGGCCGTAAGGCTCCATCCTAAATAGCAGTAAAACGAAGAAGCATTAAATAACTATCACTGCTCCTTGAGGATTAAATACAGAACAACATAAATCAAGGTTGGATATTTAGAGAAACACACATTATCAAGGTCATACAACTGGAAGAATCCCCTCAGAAAGTCCATAGTTTCATTTGTTAGCTCGATGCTCTGCAAGTCAAACAACGGAAAAGAATGCAAGAATTACTTAAAAGCAGGCCAGCCAGGTTATCACATCCTTTAAGTAACAGAACAATTTAGAGATAGTCTAGTAGTTATATACTATTTAAAACAAATACACACCTGATCAGGAGAATGCTTTGCTGGAAGTGGTAGTAACTCGGTGTTGAGTTCCAAAGAATCATTGTAACCAAATTTCCGTAGGATAGCCCATGCTGTCTCAGGGCGACCTCTCTCGATAAATAGGGAAAAAAGAAAAAGGAAACCCGGAAGTGTAAGACCAAGATCAGTTACTCCATCTGGTTGTCTTTCTTGTACAACTCTCTTGACTCCCATGAGCTCAACAGGGTCGAGTGGGGCGCCAAAACAATTTACCTGAATTGCAGCATAAATATTAATAAAGACTTAGAGGAGAGGAATTATCATGAAGGCAATAGGCAGTGGGTAATAGAGAGAAAGGGAACCTGAAAATCATTTAACTCAGCGTCATTAAGGACACCATCCAAATCTTGATCGCAAAAGTTGAATATTCTTTGAACAGCCCTGCGGAGGCGAGGTTTCAAACACTGCTTTTCTTGATCAAACAAAGGAAATGTTGGATGAAGTACTGCTTTCAATGCATAGTAGAAGACATCAGGGGCCTGGAAAAGAAAAAGAAAGAATAATCATGATGTTTAAGAGGCATTCAATGCAAACTCTCTGGGCATAAAGAACTTTTCTTGTGGCATTTTCTCTGTGTGGTATATGATAGGATCCAAATCTAAAAAAAAACAAAGAAATTTTGGAAGAGAGAAGAGAATACCTGAATAAGGGTTAATGCAGAACACTCAATACAGGTTTCAATTTCTCGGTACTCCTTCATGATAGGGGCCATAATATCCTCAAGTTTCACAGGAGAGCGTTCATCTCGTAAATCAAGCTTGCAGCCCACTACAATCACTGGTGCTTTGATCTAAGAAAGACACATATATACAAATATTAAACTAGTGAAGTTAAGGTTTGTGAATGCATAAATAAAGAAACTTTAGAGAAACCTACCTGTAAACGGCGGAGCTCAGGGAGCCAGTAAGAGCTCAAGCGATCAAGAGTGGGAGGCTGGTCACAGGCATATGTCAGAATCACCACATCAGCCTTCCTGAATTCTTCAATCAGCTTTATCCTATTGTCAATACTTAATTCCATACCCAAACATGTCTCATCATCAGCAGATTGACCATCATCCGTAACAAAACCAATCTATATATATAGATTCAATTCAAAGCAGACCTTGAGGGAGTGTCGATGATGGTGATAGGTATATAGTCAGGGTAAGCGTCTGCGGGGAGAGTTGTTGGAGGAAGGACGCGCGGGACGTTATCCGGGAATGTTTCGGAGGCGACGGCCGAGATCAGGCTCGATTTCCCGGTTCCTTTGTCGCCAGCGACGGCGACTCGGAGGCTTTTACGGCCTCCTCCCGAAGATGACTTTCCTCCAAATCCACCTAGCATGATCGAATGATGATGATGACGAGGATGAAGAGAAAATGACGTTAAATGATATATGTTTGCGGAGATTGATCTACGAATGGCCGGCCTCGACTGAAGTGGATGGATGCTCCAGAATTCTATTCGGGTCGACCCGAAACTTCCCCAGCAAGCTTATTATCTTCGGCCTCACGGATTTCTTTTAAAAGCCCAATACAGACGCTTGAAAGGCCTTTAATAAACTAATAAAGCCCCAACTTGGGACTGTTAGCAACGTGTCAACCAACAAGGCAGCAGCAGTTATTGTCGCTGAGTCATATCAATGGTGTCTTCTTTGAATGTTTTAATGAGAGTGTAATAATAATCAGAAAAACAAAAGAGAGAGTCAACTAACACCAAGACGATGGTTTCGTTTCGCTTCCCTTTCTCGTTTTCTCAGCCCTCACTCCCCAAACCACCGCGTGCCACTTCTTCATCTTCCAGATTCTCTGTTTCTGCCGTCGCCGTGACACTCACCGTTGGCGCCGCAGCTGCCGGAGCTGCGGTAGCGGCGTCGCGGAATCCCAGGCATCCGATTCTGGATTGGGTCTTCTCCTCTCACCCTTCGTCTCTGTTACCATGGGGATCTATGACTCTAGCCGATTCTAGCTCCGAATCCATTGCTGAGCCTAAGACCGGTTTCTCGTTCCCGGCTACAATCGGAGATTCACGGAGATTACTCGGCGTGGGGCTGAGGAAGAAGAGCGTGCTTGGATTGAAGAACATTGATGTCTACGCTTTTGGTAAATTCAACCCATCTACTTTCATCTTCGGAACTGAACTGTTGCATTGTTTTTTTTTTTGGTTATATTTAGTTGATTGGTAACCTCCTTTTCGTATCTGTATATGTTTAGGCATATATGCTGACTGTGATGATGTGAAGAAACTTGTGGGTGAGAAATACTCGAGTCTTGCAGCTTCTGAGCTCAGGGAAAACAAGGCTTTCGTCGATCAACTCATGGAAGCCGACATTAAGATGACTATAAGGCTGCAGATTGTTTACGGCAAACTCAACATCCGTTCCGTTCGCAATGCTTTCCAAGAATCTGTTGGTAACAGACTCAAGAAATTTGGTGGTGGCCTAGACAACCATGAGTTGCTCCAAAGGTTAACTAAAGCAACACATTTCAATGCTTCCTTCTGTGTTGACCTGTGGATTTCTTCTTTTCTAAAAAAAACCTTGATGCTGTCACTTTTGTAGCTTTACTAGCCTCTTCAAAGATGAGTATAAAATTCCAAGAAGTTCCATTATTGATTTGACACAAGAACCAGGCCATGTTCTCAGCGTAGCAAGTAAGACTCTATGACTTTTCAACTAAATCGTCTCTCAGAGTGTCTAACGTTCTTTTTTTTTTCAGTTGAGGGAAACCATGTTGGGAGTGTGAAGAGCAAACTCTTGTGCAGGTCAATCTTAGACTTGTACATTGGTGAAGACCCGTTTGACAAGAATGCACGAGAAGATTTTCTACACAATGCGGCTTCCCTAGCCCTACACAAGTAGCTCTGCTCATGAGATTCAGTTTGATCACATAGCAGAACCAAGGTCCAAGTGTTGTATTTGTTATTCCATTCTCTATAATGCTGTTGGGGTATTTTCAATGAAATAAAATGCTCGAGGGTTTTGTTAAGTCTATGGAATGTACACTACACCGATCATAAATGAAAGAAAAATCGACTACCCCATAAAATACATTAAACCATCTAGACAAACTAAATGCGTCCAAATCATTGACGTTTTCTGGAAACCGAGTGGAGTATTTTTTTTGGAAACCGAGTGGAGTATTTTCAGAAGCAAGATATAAAAGATATTTTAGGTTTCTCTTAAAAAAAAGTATGGGAATTGATGTGCCCTGAATCAGCAGCAGAAACAAATCAAGAAAATTTGGCTTATGTGTTTCGATCAAACGAGATGGACTTGATGATTTATGAAAATATGTTTATGGACATGTTTCAGCCAAAAAATAGAAAGGTTCAACAAAAAATTACAAGTTATGATCGAATAATATATCAATCTGACGGCAATTCAGAGACGGTCAACCATGCGGAAACACGAGACCAGCCGAAGAGTTTGACGACTACAATCCTTCAATTTCGGTCAAGTCAAGACATTTATCATTTTTGGTCTATGGTCTTTAGTTAAGTCTTTCTTGTTTTTATAAGTTGTTAAATTCTATGTTTGACTAGTCTTTTGTATTCCAACCTTTTGTATGCTTTGCCTATTATATAAAGGCTAGTTGATCAATGAAATAAAATAAGTTTTGAGTGTTTATTTTTGGAACCTTAAGAGGGTATCTCATTTTTTCTTGTTCTTGGTGTGGTTAGCTCCAAGTAACTCTCTCTTTCTCGTTGGACCGGTGCGTCATATCCGGCAACAGATCGAGTTTGCTTCCTTGTCGGACCTGTGAGTCATATCAGGCGACAATCAAGCACCTCTAGTAGTATTATTGGGTCATTCCGCAACCCTTTGTATCACCGTTCAATCCATCAGTTCTCTTCGGAGTTTACCTCTGGTAGTATCATTGGGCCTTCTGCAATCCTTTGTGTCACCATTCATCCCATCAGTTCTCCCTTTTGGCGAGTTCATATCCCTAAGTCCGTTTGAGTGATCATGTCTAATCTTAGGACGTATCAGGAATGTACCTCGGGTTACCGGAACAAATCGGTGGCTCGAAGATGAAAGTGTTCTCTTTTGTACAAAATTGGTTTAATGGGCGAATCAACACTTGGTAAACGAGATTCCTTTCTAAAAGAGGAAAAAAAGTTCAAGTCAAATATGTGGCATAAGCAGTTCCGACATTTGTGATGTCGTGTTACTTGCTTCCACAAGACACTACTAATAAACTAAAGAGCACAACGTTTAATTTTTAGTGGAGCTCAAAACAAAACATCAGAGGTTTACATTGGATAGCATGGGACAAGATCTGTATCCCCAAAGATTCCGGGGGGGGGGGATTAGGTTTTCGTGATCTTAATTACTTCAATATAGCGCTTCTTGCAAAACAATTATGGAGACCGATTCATTATCCGAACTCCTTACTAGCGCGTGTACTAAAAGGAAGGTATTATAATCACACTTCTCCCTTGGAAGATAGGCGTACATACTCACCATCATATGGATGACATAGTATCATGACAGTAAAACCTCTACTTACATCGGGTTTACAGAAAACAATTGGGTACGGGTCAAGATACGAGGGTTTGGAGTGAGGCTTGGGTTCCAGATGTAGTGGCCCGACCACCTAGACCTGCCGACCATATTGTATACAGACTACCCCAACTTCTTGTTCAGTCCTTTATTAGGAATGATTCCAAGGAGTGGGATATACAGCTTTTACGAGAATTCTTTCACCCAGATGATATACCTTTGATACTTGGGCTGAAACCTTCTCGCTTTCATGCTCCGGATGAATATGTTTAGAACCACACAAAATCAGGAGTTTATCAGTCAAAACCGGTTATGATCTACTCCGGTTTGAAGCGCGGATCAAAATCTTGTATGCATTAAAACAATATTGTCAAATTTTTTATTTTTTTCTCAAAATATGTGGGCAAACCCCTAGGAAAATATTTAGTTTTAAATTAAATGTTCTATAATTTTTAAGCTTATACTCATTGGTATTGTTTAAAACTTTCTACTCAGTTTTATACGTTTTTATTAATATATGATAAACTTTCTTTCATGGTACAGGGATATCATTATAATTTTTTAAAAATTAAATTAGTAAAATTTCATATGCTGCCTAAATCATTGGACTTACCATTATAAATATTTTATGCTTGAGAAAAACGGAGACAACAAATGTTCAAAACCTTTTTGACATCATCCTATGTCAATACAAGATGCAACTATGCATTAAAAAAATTATCATATTTACTTGTATTTAAAAAAATTGTGGGTTAACATATGAAAATCTGGTTTTAGTGTATGAAAATCGGATGATGGTCAATGAGTTTAGATTACAAAGGTTCTAAACTCTTTGACCATCATCTTATGTCAGTGTTCGATGAATCTATTCACTAAAACCAGATTTTCATATTTTTGAATTTTTTTTAAAATCCGTGGGCTAACCCCTTCTAAAATAATGAGTTCTCTGTAAATGTTATATATACTGAAGTTTATACTCTCCACTTTTGTTTAAAAATTTCAAACCACATACGACATTTGAATTAATGTATTCTAAACTACTTTTCATGGTATATAGGAATCATTCTAATTTTTATTATTTAGTTTACTAAAATTTCATACACTGACTAGATTAGTGGAATTAACATCAAAAAATCTTCATTATCTAGAGAAACGAAGATAACATAGGTTATAAACTCTTTGACCATCACCTTATGTTAGTGCTCGATGAATCTGTACACTAAAACATAATTTTCATATTCTAAAACTTTTCCAAAATCCGTGGGTTAACCCTTTCTAAAATAATGAGTTTCCGGTAAATGCTCTATATACTG
>NC_079514.1:50188271-50193551 GCF_000801105.2 Raphanus sativus | reverse complement strand
CTGAAGTTTATACTCCTCACTTTAGTTTAAAAATTTTCAAACCACATTGTACATTTGAATTAATGTATTATAAAATATCTTTCATGTTATATAGGAATCATTCTATTTTTAATATTTAGTTTACTAAAATTTCATATACTGCCTAGATTAGTGGAATTAGCATTATAAAAGCTTCATTATCTAAAGAAACGGAGACAACAGAGGTTCTTAACTATTTGACCATCATCTTATGTTAGTGCTAGATGAAACTATACACTAAAACAATGAGTTTTCCAAAATCCATGGTTAACCCCTTTTAAAATAATGAGTTTTCGGTAAATGCTCTATATACTGAAGTTTATACTCTTCACTTTCGTTTAAAAATTTCAAACCACATTCGACATTTAAATTAATGTATTCTAAACTATTTTTCATGGTATATAGGAATCATTCTAATTTTTAATATTTATTTTTGTAAAATTTCATACTCCCTATATTAGTTGAATTACAGTTATAAAATCTTCATGATATAGAGAAACGGAGACAACTGGGGTTCTAAACTCTTAGACCATCATATTATGTCAGTGCTCTATGAAACTTTACACTAAAACTAGATTTTCATATTTTTGGAATTTTTTCAAAATCCGTGGGTTAACCCTTTCAAAAATATTGAGTTTTCGGTAAATGCTATATATACTGAAGTTTATACTCTTCGCTTTAATTTCAAAATTTCAAACCACATTATACATTTTAATTAATGTATTCTAAAATATCTTTCATGGTATATAAGAATCATTATAATTTTTTAATATTTAGTTTACTAAAATTTCATATCTTACATAGATTAGTGGAATTAGCATTATTAAATCTTCATTATCTAGAGAAACGGAGACAACATAAGTTCTAAACCCTTTGACCATCATGTTATGTTAGCGCTAGATAAAACTTTACACTAAAACCAGATTTTCATATTTTTGAAAATTTTCCAAAATTTGTGGGCTAACCCATTCAAAATATTGAGTTTTCGGTAAATGCTTTATATACTGAAGTTTATACTCTTCAATTTAGTTTAAAAATTTCAAACCACATTCTTCATTTTAATTAATGTATTCTAAAATATCTTTCATGGTATATAGGAATCATTTTAATTTTTTAATATTTATTTTTGTAAAATTTCATATACTATCTAGATTAGTGGAATTAGCGTTATAAAATCTTCATTCTCTAGAGAAACAGAGACAACAGAGGTTCTAAAATCTTTGAACATCATCTTATGTCAGTGCTCTATGAAACTATACACTAAAACCAAATTTTCATATTTTTGAAATTTTTTCAAAATCTGTGGGTTAACCCCTTCTAAAATAATGAATTTTTGGTAAATGCTCTATATATTGTAGTTTATACTCTTCTCTTTTGTTTAAAAATTACAAACCACATTAGACATTTGAATTAATGTATTCTAAATTATCTTTCATGGTATATAGAAATCATTCTAATTTTTGATATTCATTTAGGTAAAATTTCATATACTGCCTAGATTTGTGGAATCCCCTTATTATTAATCAAGAAACATTTTAAAAAATTAACCTTTAAAGAGTAAACTAATTTCAATGTTGCCATTATGCATATGTGTCATCCTCACAATCTTTCTCGGCCATCATTTACAATTATCCTTGATTTACTAGGGTTATTACATATAATGCCATTGTTACTATTATGTTTGTTACATGCTCCTTCTTTATATTTATACTAGGATAAGATGACACATATGCATTGCTTCTGTTCGACATGCATAATACGGTAAAGGATTATATTCGACATAAATGTATAGTGATATTCTCCTCCGCTTAAAACGTGTATACATAACTTATACATTCATTCTTTTATATATTATTTTATATATTATATGTAAGAAATGCATATATGTATGCATTTACATTTACATATATATTCTTTTATATATTCTTTTACTTATACATTCTTTTATATATGTATGCAATATGCAGTATGTAATATGTAAAAAAGTGAATATGTATACATTTACTTATACATTCTTTTATATTTTTTTTTACTTATATATTCTTTTATATTGCATATTCTTTTTTTCAACATCACGAATATAGGAACCATATAATATTATTGCATGTTTTAGAATATAGGAAGCATATAAAATTATGAACCAAATTTATAGTGATTTGACGGTGATTGTTCTTATTTGGCTCCAAATTATAGAAATTAGTTACCTTCAGTGCGTAACGGTTTAGGAGGAAATACACATGATCAATTCAAATCTTTGAATCAAATCCACTATACCATCGCCAAACAGTAAGTAAATTTGGGAGGTTGATTTGAAAAAATTTATTATTTGTATTATGACAACATATTATATATAGAAGTAAGTACCCACGTTTTGTAACCATTACTTACCATATAAATTCGTATTATAATTAATTGTACATTAAAATATAAATATTATAATTTTATTATATTATTGATTATAATATTTGACTTTCAAACACTATACTCACATTTTACTTTACCGCGTTTTGGTTCAAAATTTAACATAAGAACCGTAAATGATCATAAGTTCAAAACAGTCAAATATTATAATCACTATCTATAAAATTCAAAAAAATAGTCGTTACATATAGAAAGATTGGTTAGGTAAGGTACACACGAACACATTAATTGTTTCATATTTGGTAAATATTAGCAGATTCAAAACTATTATTATGAACACTTCGAAAATCACGGTTTAGTCACAATTTGTAATCAATTTCATTAGACTGTTCTTATATATGGATAATTTCATTTTGTGTTCCTATGTTACAGTTAAGAAATGTTTTTTAAAAAAGCTTCAAAAAAATACAAAATACAAAATGAAACCCCTGTGAATCCGAAGCCAAAGAATTAGAAATTTCTAAAACAAATTCCAAAATATAAACAATAGTCAAATTTAAAATTTCCTAAAATGTTATTTTCCGTAATAATAGCCTTCAACGGGGTGTACACACAAATGAAAATGACATTAGATTTAAATTTCCATAAATTCAAATACGTTAATATGGGAAATGATTCACAAGGCGATAAGTAATTACATAGTATCTTGACTGAGATTTCAAATTGATCCAAATTATAAGAGAAATATTGCATTGATTCACTTAACAAATGGGATATATTAGTAGGAGAAATACTTGGGTTCACCCCTAGAGTGAACATTTAGGTTCACCCAACCAATAAGATTTTGTTATTTCATATTCGGTATCTTTTAAAAAATAAAATAAAATATTGCCAAGTTTTATTTTGAAATAAAAAATAAATAGAAAATAATAGTAATCGCAAAAAAAGATTTTATATTTAAAATACCGCCAGCAAAACACTAAACCCTAAACTCTAAACCATAAATCATAAACCTTAAATCCATGGTAAATCCTTGGATAAATCCTAAATCTTTGAATTTTTAAACAAAAATATTTTTAACACAATCAGCAAAACACTAAACCCTAAACCCTAAATACTAAACCGTAAACCCTTGGATAATCATAAACCCTTGGATAAATCGTAAACCGTAGGATTTAGAATTTATCCAAGCATCTTAGATTTACCAAGGGTTTAGGGTTTACCCAGGGATTTAGGATTTAATTATAAAATCTTCATTATCTAGAAAAACAGAGACAACAGAGGTTCTAAACTCTTTGACCATCATCTTAGGTCAGTGCTCTATGAAACTATTTATTAAACTAGATTTTCATATTTTTGAAATTTTTCAAAATCCGTGGGTTAACCCCTTCTAATGTTATGAGTTTTCGGTAAATGCTCAATATATTGAAGTTTATACTCTTCACTTTAGATTAAAAATTTCAAACCACATTCTACATTTGAATTAATGTATTCTAAAATATCTTTCATGGTATATAAGAATCATTCTAATTTTTTAGTATTTAGTTTACTAAAATTTCATATACTGCCTAGATTTGTGGAATAGCGTTATAAAATCTTCATTATCTAGAGAAACGGAGACAACAGAGGTTCTAAACTCTTTGACCGTCATCTTGTGTCAGTGCTCTATGAAACTATATACTAAAACAAAATTTCCATATTTTTGAAAATTTTCCAAAATCCGTGTGTTAACCCCTTCTAAAATAATGAGTTTTCGCAAAATACTCTATATTCTTAAGTTTATACTCGTCACTTTTGTTTAAAAATTTCAAACCACATTTGACATTTGAATTAATGTAATTTAAACTATCTTTCATGGTATATCGGAATCATTCTAATTTTTAAATATTTATTTTTGTAAAATTTCATATACTTCCTCGATTAGTGGAATTACCGTTATAAAATCTTCATTATCTAGAGAAACGGAGACAACAGAGGTTCTAAACTCTTTGACCATCATCTTATGTCAGTACTCTATGAAACTATACACTAAAACCAGATTTTCATATTTTTGATTTTTTTTTTAAAATCCGTGGGTTAACCCCCCTTCTAAAATAATGAGTGTTCGGTAAATGCTCTATATACTGAAGTTTATACTTTTCACTTTAGTTTAAAAATTTCAAACCACAATCGAAATTTGAATTAATGTATAACTATCTTTCATGGTATATAGGAATCATTCTAATTTTTTAAATATTTTTTTGGTAAAATTTTATATACTGCCTAGATTAGTGGAAGTACCTTTATAAAATCTTCATTATCTAGAGAACCAGAAACAACAGTAGTTCTAAACTCTTTGACCATCATCTTATGTCAGTACTCTATGAAAATATACACTAAAACCAGATTTTTATATTTTTGATTGTTTTTCAAAATCCGTGGGTTAACCCCTTCAAAAATATTGATTTTCGCTAAATACTCTATATACTGAAGTTTATACTCTTCACTTTAGTTTAAAATTTTCAAACCACATTAGACATTTTCGCTAAATACTCTATATTAGTGGAATTACCATTATAAAATCTTCATTATCTAGAGAAACGGAGACAACAGAGGTTCTAAACTCTTTGACCATCATCTTATGTCAGTGATCTATGAAACTACACACTAAAACTAGATTTTCATATTTTTGAAACTTTTTCAAAATCCGTGGGTTAACCCATTCTAAAATAATGAGTTTTCTGTAAATGCTCTATATAATGAAGTTTATACTCTTCGCGTTAGTTTAAAATTTCAAACCACATTCGACATTTGAATTAACTTATTCTAATCTATCTTTCATGGTATATAGGAATCATTCTAATTTTTTAAATATTTATTTTGGTAAAATTTCATATACTGCCTAGATTAGTGGAACTACAT
>NC_079514.1:50180118-50188171 GCF_000801105.2 Raphanus sativus | reverse complement strand
ATATAAAAATCTACACAAAATATGATAATAGAACAATATGAAAGTCAAATTTCTAAAATTTAAATAATGTACATGCGGTAAAATAAAATATTTTCTTTTTTTTTTATAAATAAAAATAGAAAAATAGAAAAAATCCAAATATGTAAACTTTTGTAAATTAATATCTCTATAAATTAATAAAATTTCAAAGTCCCAACATTATTAATTTATAGAGGTTTTACTGTAGTTACTAGCTAGAGTGTCATTCTTTTGGTTTAATTATAGGCCAGAGTGTATGTATACTATAATTTACATTTCAAAACAGTATTGTAACTATATGCTTAAAGGTAGCTAAATAATGAAAATTTAAATTTTATAGTTTTAAAACCTAGACATGTACTTGTACAATTTTCTGTTTTTTTTTTGGCTAGAAAAGTGTATAACGTAGGTCTTATGCTAGAGATTCTTTTACTTACTTAAATCAGAATTAAAAAAAAAAATTGGTAGGAGCAGGACAATGCTCGCACGTGTGAGTAGGAATATTAAATACGAAGGTCAAGGAGGGCTAAGCGCAAACCTCGGCTGCATTACCGGCTCGGCTTCCGCTTCCGTTATAAATTTGCCAGCTGCTGCTGCTGCTATTTACCTTCCTACTAATTATTTATTGATGAATAATAAATGAAACCAGCAAAATTTACTACAGTATTGTTTATGATATCAAAGGACCACGAGATAAACATTTAATAAAAATCCTAGATGACAATAATTATAATTAGCCTTGTTATAATTGATTTTCAAATTTTCACCATCCATTTTTGTTTCAATTTCTTTTAGTCAGTATAGTACTAATAAATAGCCTTAGTATAAATAGGCCTATGTTCTGAGCCGTCGGCAAATATTATTTGGTTTTTAGACACAGGCCCAGTTAATCACGTTCTAGTAAAAAAGAGGCCTCACTTTCATGGGAATAATGGGCTTTAATATTTGAGGCTTATCCATAGAAGCCCGCCCTCCTAGTAAAAAGGATAACTGTGAATGGATTAGAGAGTTCATGTGCTCAAGGAGCCGAAGCGTTTCCTTATCTCCTTTACAAAGAAGATTTTTTTTTCGAAGTCGAGTCTCTCACAGACAGCGATGGCGGCTTCACTCTCTTCCACTGCTCAGACCACACCGATTCTTCGATTCAGAGCCAGTGATTCCAAGTCCCTCGTCTCTCCCCCAGGTACGTAAAATGGGGAATCAGACTTGCTGTTTTATTTAGTTGGCTTCGAACACAATGTTATTTAAAGCACCTTTTGGGTAGGTTCGTGTTTGAGGGTCATGGCTTCGAACAATGCTTCATCTGCACGCGCAATTGCGTGTTCTTTAAGGAGCGACAATCCTTGGCTCGGTGCGGGAGTTAAGCTCTCTGGTGTTGTCAAGCGGTCACTACAGAAGAGGCAGGTTTTGATTATTTAAGTGATGATAGGTTTTTTTTTTTTGCTAAATTTGTCTGGAAACTCTCCTCCCATTGCTGCAGAGTGGTGATAAGATCTGCAACTATTGAAGAAATTGAAGCCGAGAAATCTGCTATTGAGAAAGACGTTGTACGTGCTTTTTTTGGTTATCGATTAGTGGATATGCCTCCGAATGTTATGATTATGTTTCTTTCTTTTGTGCAAATAAATTCAGAAATCAAAAATGGAGAAGACGATTGAAACGCTTAGGACTAGTTTCAACTCCATAAGGACCGGGAGAGCCAATGTTGCTATGCTTGACAAGATTGAGGTCTACATAAAACCTAAGACTTTGAGAGTATCTATATATGTCTTTTATTATGCAAAACTTACATGTTTTTTTTTTTTTATTTGGTTTCCCAGGTTGAATACTATGGAAGTCCTGTAAGTCTGAAAAGCATTGCCCAAATCAGTACCCCCGATGGCACTTCTCTTTTGCTTCAGCCTTATGACAAATCTAGGTACATGTCTACTTCTTTTTTGTTTGTTTTATTTGTTCTCTTTGGTTAGGTTCATGATACATTATCCCAAAATGTTTTCTATAGCTTGAAGGCTATAGAGAAGGCCATTGTCAGTTCTGATCTTGGTGTCACTCCTAATAACGATGGTGATGTCATTCGCTTGTCCTTGCCTCCCCTCACTTCTGAGCGAAGAAAGGTTTCTCTTCCTCTTTTATCATCTCCTGCTGATTTTTTCATGATAAGGAAGGAACTCTGTGTGTTTGTGTTTTCTATGCTGCTCCCTACTTATGTGTGTTTTGATTTGTACCACTGCAGGAACTAACAAAGGTTGTAGCCAAACAGTCTGAAGACGGGAAGGTATGTAGTGTTTTTTGTTTTATAGTGTGCATAATGATGTACTATAAACTCTTCATGTTCCTTAATCATTGCCTGCCTGTCTCTTTATTTCGAATTTTGTATTTGTTATAGGTTGCACTGAGAAACATAAGGAGGGATGCCTTGAAATCTTATGATAAACTCGAGAAGGTTAAACTCTTTTCTTTTATTCTTCATTTTTCTTTATGTTCCTCTTCGTTTGTCATTTAACAAATAGCTTCATTTTCACAGGAGAAGAAGCTGTCAGAAGACAACGTGAAGGATTTGTCAAGCGATTTGCAGGTAATCATCCGATCCCGACCACAAGAGTCTGTTCTATTAAAAAAAATGTAAAAACGCGAGAACACTATTTGTAGAGGTGGACAAAGGTATTAATGGTTAAGTGTGTGTTGTTGCTGATAGAACTTGTATGTTACTGGGTAATGATGACAGAAACTAATTGACACTTACATGAAGAAGGTAGAGGAGCTCTGCAAACAGAAAGAGAAGGTATCTCCATCTACTTATTACTCTTCTTTTTCTTTTAGTCCATGTCTCTGGTCTATACTTTTGTCTTAGTTCCATCTATAAAGTAGAGTCGCCATTAATTAATACAAAGCTAAAAAGCGTACACAATACATGAATCCACAGGAATTGTTGAAGGTGTAACTGGCATGGGTGTTAGGCGACGATCTGGTAAAATCCCCACATTTCCCATCTCCTTTTGCCGCTTTTACTACTTATCTTTCATCGGAAAAATATGTTGTGTTTCTTGGGGTACAAGAATGCCTTTGGGAATCGAGAGTAACTTTGTTTAAGTCTATTTTCATTTCTTCGAGTGTTCCCTCTCTGTACAGCAAACTCTTGTTAACTTTATTTCCTGCTTTGCCGTAACACATTTATTTTCAACATTCCTAGAAATATCTTCGTCCTCCGTGTTGAATTCGGATTTTCAAATGCGCTTTGTTTATAGTCGCCTCATAGAGAAATCCGTTGAACCCACCCAAATATGTACCTTACTTCATTTTATGCTTGCAAAGCATCGGAAGTTGGATTCAATCTCGAGTAAAATCTTTTTTTTTTATTAAGAAGCACAAAAACATAGGATTTTTAATCGTCGATGAACCTATGCACCTAAAACTAAAACATAGGTGGCGAATTTGACTTCTCTGTACCTGTACACAATTAATATATTCACCTTTGCTTCCCTAGAGCTCTATTAAAAACTAGTACTTGTTAATAATACTTTAATTTTTAAACAGATACTTATGGGTTTTAAATTGCGATCGAACAATACAAAAAGAATTGTGAACTTGAAGGTTCACGTTTGCGTTTAATAGTAAACGTATACAAATCTTTTCTTTAATGAATATTAAATTTATTTAAAAACCAAATGATTTTTTTATTGACGAATATGGATCTTGCTATAAAAGTATTAAGAAAACACGAATTTTGAACTCTTTTTTCAAAAGGAAAATACGAATTTTGGTTAGTTTATTCATGGTTGTAACTTGTAAGACATGCATGCATCGATAGTGGTGTGTTATTTGAATATAGTTTTTCAAACGACTAATAAAAATAAAATTATATAGATTAGTCCATACACCATGATGAATATTTAATTAGTAGGGCTGATGGGAAGAGTATATTTTAGTTTGGCTGTTTGCATAATAAACTATTTTATTTCACTAATTGTTATACTAATCGTTTTGTTTGTATAAAAAAAGCATTGTTGACATATACTAGAATATGTCAAGTGGCCTAGATGTTGGATTCCTTACATCGGAACTCCAACGAAACTTTCGTTAATTTGTGCTTTCCAACTTTCAATTAAATTTTAATCTGCCTTTACAATATACTTTCATTTTTTCGTCCACTAGTGTTTGTAATATAAGTGTTACTATACTATTATAATATAGGCTGGGGTCAAAACATTATTAAAGTAATTTTCTGTTATAAACATGATTAGAATAGTTAATTTGATTCTCCCTTCATTTAACTGCATAAAGACACGGTTCGCCAAGTCAGCACTTTATTATCATTAAATTAATTATTGGTTTACCACCATCATCCATCATGCTGCTCTACAAATACTTTAAGTTTATCTTGCTAATTTTGTTTCGTTTGCATTATCTTCCAGCCATATTTTATTCAAACCATTTTTGAATTTGTTTTATCTTGTCATCTCATTTTATATAATAAAGCTCGTTTTGATAGGATATAATTGTTGGACCAAGTCATAGCATAGTATAATACTAAAGTGGGAATCAAAACTATAGTAGTGTGGTTAGTATAGAAAAAGAAAATGGTTAGTATAGTATTATATTGTTTGTTGGGCCTGTGCCCTGTGGCGTGGCCAAGGGTAACGGTGTGGGCATCCCACCACAAAAGAGCGAATCAGCGTCCAAGTATCCTAATTACGGGTTCCATCATTTCAATTAAATAACAACTAGCTTTTGACCCGCGCGCCCGCGCGGGTGATATAGTTATCTAAATCTTTTACTTGTCTCTCATTTAAGTTAATATTTTTTCTATGTTTAAACATAATATGAGTTCCATGCTATAATATGTAAAAAACATATTTGAATGTGATTGGTAGTGACTGTGGGTGCTCTCTACCGTCTATTTATTTCTAGAACATTAAATCTACACCAATCTTGATTTATATTTTTTCTAAAGCTTACAACCTTTTTTTTTAATCCACAGCACTTCTTTAAATTTATGTCTTTACAATTTTTCTGCAGAAACAAATATCTACAGTCCAAATCTAAAGACTTTTAAAAATTAAAAATCTAAAGCCAAAACAAAAAAGTTCGCAGCAATATTTCTACAGCCGAAAAATGAAATCACAGCTCTTACGAATCACAACCTTTGTGTATATAATAGGCACGACATCATATGTTATTCATAGTTATATTGAAATGTTTATTATATACTAAATAATAATTTGCAAAAGATTTACTTATTTTAACAAAATATATATTAATCTAGTGAATTAAATGTTTTTACAGAATTTAAGAAGAATTGTTAGTTTTAAAATCATTTTCTAAACGCAAAAGTTATAATGAATATTTTGTAAACCAAATAACAAATCACAAAAATATGAAATAACAACTATAATCTAGGCAGCCCAATATCGTGATCAAATTTGAGCTGTTAATAAATATATTGATTTGGGCTATAATAATATATGATTTATTAAAAGTCCATTAAAGTTCTGTTAATTTTTTTCCGGGAACTTCCAAGTAAACACAAAGAATTTTTATTTCCGTAGAAAAGAGTAGTGTGGCCTTTAATTTCTTTCTCCCCCTTGGCAATCGTTTCTTCTAGAGACCAAATAAAGGTTTAGATTTTGATCGTTTCTTCTATTGTTGATGATCTTGAGGTTTGGTTTCGCTTATTATATATTGATAGCAATCTCCGACCTGTTGAAGATCTGTCTTATCACATCTCCCTTACTAACAAACCTGCTTCTATGGAGATGATGATCAGAGATAATTTTGAGGATTCAACATAGATGTAGTCGACATGCAAAGGTTTCTTTTCTTGTTAATTATTTAATTATATCTTGCTCCATATATATAATTTTCTCAATATTAGATCAATCTAATAGATTTTAGATTTTGTAATCAGAACCAAGATGGAGATATGGAGAAAGAGTTTCACAATTGAAGATTTACTCTATAGATAAGGAATTTTCCCAATTGATATAGAAGCCGCATGTCAATATTGAAATTAATGAATTGTCTTCTGGGTCTTATATTTTTTTTTTACTTGCAGATATAGGAACCTGGGAAATAGAAGAACAAAAAGGTAGACATTGAAGACATAATCGACATAATGTTTCATTCCTTTTATATGAGAGTTAGTTTGTAAGTAGCATGGATCTTGTTATCCTAAAAAAAAACACACAGTCATATTAGAATGAAGTGAAGCAAATAACTATAATGATTGGAACAAAGCTATAAACAAAACGTTACCCATTCATCAGCCAAAATCATCTCGAAGGAATTCCTTCCAAAAGATATCTTTTTGCTTTCATGAATGCAAACTCCACTTAAACTCGCTAGTTGTTTTTGAAAGGTCTTGGTTTGGTGAGAGGGGAAAAGGTCTTAACCTTAGACATGTTTAAGTTTTCTGGTTGCGTTGATATTTTAACGGATGATACAGGATATACATATATATATATTTGGCATTGTGAAGGATATGTTTAATAAGATAAATCACAATATTTTGGTAGTTTTGATTGTTACGCAAAATCAGACAAACATATTTATTTTCCTTTTAAATTATAAAAAAGCAGAATATACTTTATACATATAAGGAATACATGTTTTGCAAGTTTAAATAAAGAGTATAAAAGAATATTATGATTGTGTTAATTAATAGATACCCTTTTGATATGGTAATTGCATAGAAATAGGAAAAAAAATTGGATGTGATTTTGTTTTCGAATCAAAGAATATTGTGTTATGATTTTCTGCAATTAATGGTGTTTGCATGGAAGTAGGAATCATTATTTGAATAGTATTGAGTTTTGGAAGGAAAATAGAATATTTAGGTACGATTTTGAACACAAAAAAAATCTAACGATATCGATAATATATAACTAACATAACTAATAATTTTAAAGAAATTATAACTTCGGTAAACACCAAAATCGATAAAACCATACCTTGATTAGATCAAAAATTTCAAAATTATAATATTAGTAGAAGTATAAAACCGGTAAACCTAAGCTTTGATTTAATCATTATAGACAATGTTGTTCTGCACAATAGATTTCCAATTGCTTTGTCTATAATCGTTTTGCTATGGAGAAACATGGTCTCATCTTAATTATGATCAATCGTTTGGTTGCAGGTTTACATGAGTATTGGTTTACTACTGGTCATATGCACATGCATATTTGTTTCATATAATATAAGTTAGGTGATGGTTCAACATAATTAATTAGATTATATATCAGACGGAATGGTTTAGTAACGTAATAGTTTGGTAAGGAGAGCAGCGATGTTTTTGGTTTAGCAAGTATTGGTTTAGTAACGATAGAAACTATTATTTGGTTCATGAAATCAATGTGATAGAAAAAGTGTAAAACTACGGTGTTTTAGTCGGTGGCATTAGTTAGTAATTACTGAGCAAAACTAAGGGCTAATTTTATTTTGTACTTCAGCCTTAATAGTTTAGATATCATCTTTCTTTTCAAGCACTGTTTAATTTTTTTTAATGCAAATTCCATAAAATTAAGCACCTGACAGTATGATACGTGTGAGATCCGGACAGCTGCTTATACATAATGTCACTATAAATAAATTTACAAATTTTGAATCCTTTTTTTTTGTAAATGTGCACTCTTTGAAATGTATAGTACTATCAAAGAGTGACATAATAGTATTAAATAGAAAAGCCATGATCATAAAGTTCATTTTAATGATGTGTTTTGGGTAGGCACGAGAAAATAATTATATATATAATAGTATGGTGAAGAAGGATCTGAATAAAAAAAGGAAGGAAAGTCATAGAATAAAATGAATAAGATAATAATAAGGTGTGACTAAACATAGAGCAGTGGGCTTTATTCCATAAGAAAGTGACGTTTGTGCCATGCTGGCTACTCGAGATCGTAGCCGTCCAAATGGACTAACGGTTAAGATTGAGAGAGTGTGGTCATTTGAAGATCTGAACCGTTCTCTTTTGCAGAGAATTAAGAAGATATAGGAGGAGAGGAGAGCAGCGGATTGATAGTTCATCCCTCGACAA
>NC_079514.1:50175696-50180018 GCF_000801105.2 Raphanus sativus | reverse complement strand
GCGCTAAAATGAAATCCCAAAATGAAATGTGATTCTACAATCAATTATTTGCAGTTTTTGGGTTTTAGTAAATCTAAAATAAAATGTTACTATTTTTAATCATATCCAAAACTGTTGTTTTTGACAAATATTTTAAAAACACACATAAAAGAACAATTAAATTTAATATACATTTAAAATAATCAAACAAATAAAAAATATAAGTAAAATAAATCAGCAAATCCGATTCAACCTATGATCCTCATTTTCTAGTTACAAATAAGAAACTACTTTCTTCTTTTTTCTATGAAAATTAGATTATTTACACTTTTTCAAATTAAAATAAAATAAAAATTAATTATACAATCAATTACTTGAACCAGTTATAATATTAATTTCATGTAAAAGAACGACGGTTGCCCCAAAAAAAAAAAGAACTTATAATGACGTAAATTTATATTGTTGAATTATCTTAAATCTCACTGCTCTTTTAAAAAATAAATATGAAATTTTTGTTTATAAATTTAAAGTTAAGCTTTAATAATTCCAATTATTATTCAATAATTATAATATTGCGAACAAACACCTACCATTAGCTTAATTCAGAAGCTAGACACTGCAAAAATGGCCACTTCATACGTCCAGCTTCGATGAAACTAGTACTTTAGCTCGGAAAGGTGACCAGGGCAAGAAGTTATGATCGGTGGCACGTTCCTCCCACAAACTGGAGAATTTTTTTGCGTCGATCCAGAAGCTGGATTCTCTGCCTGGTCCTGTGCGTGTGCAGCTGAAGAAAGAACAGGTGATAACGGCAAGGCTTTGCTGTTGTTGACCTTAGGGTTTCCTGATTTTTCATGTGGAGCAGACCCTGTGACTGCAGAGAAAGAGCCACCACCACCAGATCTTCCCTGTTGCGACTTCGATGGTGCTTCAAAAGAAATCTGAGTCTGTCCGTGTGTTCTTATCTGCTGCTGAGACTTGAACTGCTTGAGGTTTAAGGAATTGCACGACGTGAGAGATGAGGCTACAGGATTTTTCCGCTGGGATGAAGTGTTGGTAACTGAGTGAGCCTGAGATTGAGTCATCATTTTACTCCGACCAGATTGCTGCTGCCTCTGCGTAAGATGATGGGTAAACACTGAAGGATCTCCACTCATCGTTGTTGCTGCAGGAGGAGGCCAAGTACCAGAAACAAAGTTGAGGGTTCTCGATGGATTGTCAAAAACCAGCGTCTGTCCATTCATAGCTGGAGTCCTCTCGGTAAGAGTCTTTTTCGGGTCCTCGGCATGACTTGAACAGCTTCGACCTCGCGTCTTTGAGTCACTTGCCTGAAGGTTTTTCTGGTGAGCAAAGGGAGCTGCAGATACGTACTGGTAGCCATTGGTAGAGAAATTCAGATTTGCAGGGGCAGAACCACCCGCGAAAGAGGCAAATGACATGGAAAAGTTTTGTGGCTGCATAGGAGCAGTCATGATCTGGCCATATGGCCCTCCTTTATGAGTGTGGCTACCCCTTGAATCTGAGTTATCTCCAGCAGCAGACTTGGACTCAGACTGTTGACGGTGTTTCTGAACATTGGCTTGGCTTGAAACGCTATTCACACTAACTTGCGGTTGCAGTTTCCTATGGGATGACGAGGAGCAGCTTGCTGCCTTTGTCTCTCTCTGGCCTTGAGTCTGATTCTGCAGAAGCTGGGAAGGTTGGAACATCTGCGGCGAATAAAAGGACCCATTGAAGCAAGGCAACGCTTGGCTTGGAGTCCCACCTCTGATGGTTGAAGACAGTTGAAAGGAATATGCATTGTTTGGAAGAACTGTACAGTATGGGGAAGAAGCTTCGCAGGCTGATGAACTTGGATGGTTAAAATTAACAGAAGCTGTACCAACAGCCACACTTGGATTATTATTTGTTGGACGAGATGACTTCGAAGGTAAAATGATCGGTTGCAGATGGTGGTTTGTTGGGAAGATGAAAGCTTGAGCAGGCTGCGTTAAAGGAGAAAAATGATTTTATTCAGGAGAACTAGATAGCACTTTAGCAGTTTTAACTAAAACGCAATGGGTAAAAACACAAATTGGTGACAAGATTGAAAAAAAAAGCCAGGGAAAGACATACCACTATACTACTAGATGCAGAGGGTAGTTGAGTTTTTTTCTGTCTGGTTGAAGCAAAATGACCACTTTCAGAGGCTTTAACCACGAATCTATCTTGTGCCTCCTGTGAGTTTAAACTGAGAATAGGAGGGCTTCCTACCAAGGATGGGTTTCCAGCGGTTAGCCTCAAGTCACCACCTTTTAGATATACAGAATCTTTGTTTGGCTGAGGAAGATGGTTTGATTTGACAAAGTGCTGATGTAGCTGAATGTTCCGGGCAATAAAAAAATGTGTGGCGCACCTTTTAGGCCTAGGCTGAAAAGCAGAAAATGAAACACCCTGCATTTGTTAAGAAATCATGGTCCAAACCAGTATTAGAAACAATGAGCAGTATCTATATGAAGAGCAAATTTAAGTACAACAGCATATACCTGCACACATGTATAAGATTCACCATCCACAGGTTTACCCTTCTGCATCAGTGGTATATATCTGCCAATGTTTTTTTGAAAAGAAATCAGAGCCTGACCACAAGGCTATAGCACAAAGACAACGTAAGACATATGAGGGCATTCGGAACTCACCCCTGATGAGGAAGGCCACTAGGCAAGCCTCCTACAGCTACAGTCAAAGGTAAGACTGAGCTCTGCTGAACTGAAATTGAGATAAAACATTGGTTAGAAAAGGTAAATCTGTGTATCCTAGAGAAAAACATCAACTTAAGAAGCCAAAACTTGCATTGTGAATAACCATATTCAAGGCTGATTACCTAATTTAGACTGCTGAGGTTGGGTCCAACCGACATTATGTAATCTAAGGCTAGAGTCTCTGCCAGTGGTCTCTTGGCTCAGTCTCTCTAGATCAAGATTCAAGCATTCACGTTTCTCGACAACAATCTTCTCTTTGTTCTTTACAGAACTATCTTGTTGCATCTGGAAAAAAAGAGAAACAAAAATGTTAGAAAGCACAGAGTGGGGACATGCTAAAGCACAACCTTAGTAAATATACACTAGCCTTGGGATAATCTTTAGAAGCAATAGAATGAGAGGCCAACGGAAGAAGAGAAAGTCTTTCTGGTGAGGAAGCAACTGTTGTTGGAGGAACCTATTGACAGAAAAGTGATGTTTAGGACATTGAGAATCTGGGAAGCCAAAATCGTAAAGGAATAAAGAAATCTCACCATGAGATCAATCTGGAGCTTACTAGCACAATTACTCTCATCTCTACAGTTTTCCAGTTGTGGACCCTCCAATACCCTGCAAGTCAAATTACATTTCAGAACATGGATAGGAAAGATGGGATATTGAGTAATCAATCTAATTGTTACCCTTTTGACGCGTCAGAATCTTGGCTCTGTTCGCCATCCAATACGCTGGGTGTTTCTTGCCTTACTTGTTTCTCCTTGTGAATAACGGGGACTGGAGACGACGTTCCGTTAGTGGACTTATCAATGTTGGCTGAGTGCTCAGCTTCGATACTCCCCGCATTACAACCTTGGGAAGAATCATCAGCACCTGCAAAATCAAGCAGCGATGAATATATTTTGCGTCTGAGATTGGATGAGAACAAAAAAATAAAGGAGTGAACATATACCTTTAACCTCCTCCGATGATCTAAGGGGATTCTCCAAATCGTCTAGTATCTTTGAGCGGTGAGGAAGTTGTTGCTTGAGTCCGGATAGAACCTCAGCAATTTCAAACTCCAAGTCGTCCTCCATCTCCATCGCACCGGAGGATTTCGGTGGCTTCGGTATCCCAGATTTGGTTCCGTTTACATTCTTCTTCTTCTGCTTGACGGAAACAGTTGAAGGATCCGGTGAGGCAACTTCGAAGCCCGGAGATCCTCGGCGCTCTTCTCCGAATCCTCCACCACCACCACCACCACCGCTTCCCGACGATGTACAGCAGTCGTGCGACCTCTTTATACATGCTGCAACCGCCACAGACAATTAATTAATTAATTAATTAAATAGGAAAGGATTTTGAAAAAAAAATCAGAGAGACAAAAAAAGATAAATAAATAAAAAATAAAAAAAAAACCTGAACGAGCCTTTCTCGGGACAGGTACGCCGATCATTCCATCGGCGATACGACTTGACGACGGCAACCTCTTCCTTTCATTACTATGCTTTACGTCCTCCTCCTCCTCCTCTCCCATACTCTCATCATCCGAGCTATCTCCTTCTTCTTCAACATCTCTCCGCGTGAACCTTTCACTCCGTCTCCTCTTACTCCGATTCACCGACTCCG
>NC_079514.1:50079371-50175596 GCF_000801105.2 Raphanus sativus | reverse complement strand
GATCTCGCTCTTTCTTCTCCGCTCTATCCCTCACCTCCTCCCCACGACTACTCTCTGTCACTCATCAAACAACCACAAAACTCATCAGCATAATCGCAAAATAACAAGGAAGAGGAAGAAGAATAGGCAATACCTGAGAATCGTTGTCTCCGTTTTGTAACACCATTTGAAGCAGCACCCATGGTGGTTGATGATGATGATGATCTTCGAGCTTCCCTGGAATTATCCATTCATGCAAGCTTAACCTCTCATCAACTGATTCTCACTTTAAATCCTTTCTCCTCCCCGTCAAGACTTTGTTGAGGGATGAACTATCAATCCGCTGCTCTCCTCTCCTCCTATATCTTCTTAATTCTCTGCAAAATAGAACGGTTCAGATCTTCAAATGACCACACTCTCTCAATCTTAACCGTTAGTCAATTTCGACGGCTACGATCTCGAGTAGCCAGCATGGCACAAACGTCACTTTCTTATGGAATAAAGCCCACTGCCCTATCTTTAGTCACACATTATTATTATCTTATTCATTTATTCTATGACTTCCCTTCCTTTTTTCCTTTTTTTTATTCAGATCCATACTATATATAATTATTTTCTCGTGCCCCCACCCAAACACACATCATTAAAATAAACTTTATGATCATGGCTTTTCTATTTAATACTATTTATTCACTCTTTGATAGTAACTTTTTTTTTTCCAACTGATATTAATAAAACCAAACCAAAAGCCCAACAAAGGGATACAACAATATTACAAAAATGAAAACCCACTATCAAGGAAACAAAAAACACATACAATAGAACAAAAGCCCAAACGAGCCGTTCACTTTGATGCGTCAAAAAGAAAACGCGTGGACACCCACGTGTTGTCAACGCACCGAGAAACCGAGACACGCATCTCAACGTCGCCAAACTGCGATCTAACGCCGGAAACTCACCGGAGAAACCTTCAAGCCGGTGAACTCTACCCGACAATTCACCTCAATCACCTCGGAAACAGATTTTCTCGACTTCAAACTCGCCGCCAAATCATAGCAACTTACTCCCGGAATCATCCGGGAAAACTCACCCCCAATCCGCCAAAAATCTCACCTCCGACGACTGTATCGGACGTATAGGGGTCCTCAGCTACACCACACCTCAAACTTCGGAGAAGCCTCCATCGATATCATCGAGAGCTCCTCCAACTTCACTTTTTGCTACAACAACAACCACGAGACCCGACGGTTGATCTTAACCCGCCGGAGTTTATCAAAGCCGAATGATTTCTGTCGATGAGACCGCGAATCACCGGAAGCAGAGCCGACTACACCATGTCGAGGAGACAACCGTGTACCGGAATCGTCAAAGAACCAGAGGCATAAGGGGAAGGGAAGAAACATCAGGGACCACCGCGAAAGTCTCTCTCTTTCAAGAACTTTTAGAAAGAAGAGAAAGATTCTACCATTCCATTACCACTCTTTGATAGTAACTATACATTTCAAAGAGTGCACATTTACAAAAAAAAAAGGATTCAAAATTTGTAAATTTATTTATAGTGACATTATGTATAAGCAGCTGTCTGGATGTCACACGTATCATACTGTCAGGTGCTTAATTTTATGGAATTTGCATTTTTTAAAAAAAATAAGTAGTGCTTCAAAAGAAAGATGATATCCCCTCTATATTAAAGGAGATGCATTGTCATTTAATGCGTTCACATTACATTTGCCATGTGGCAGCTTCACAGCGATTTGAAAACAAATACGCTTACGTGTCACGTGCAGAGGGCTCTCGGCCAAATTCTACATAAACGCGTTCACAATATATATTATTTTACGTTTGTTTCAATATAAAACTCACATGCACGGTTCTACGGATTATATAAAGTTCTACATAGAAAAATAATTTACAAAAAATTATTATTGTCTATGCTTATTTTATTTTTACTTAATTTATTTTAATAGAATAATATTTTCCATGTGTTATTTTGAAAAAAGAAAGTCTTTTAGTGTTACGGTATCCCCTATATATTATTTGGGAATCATTTAAAAAATATAAACCTTAGTTTTATAAGAATTAAAGAAGAACCTCATCTTATATGGCACTTGTGTATGCCTTCTATATCCTATTTTAAAGAATTCTAAAGCACTTTATATAAATTATAGTCTAAAAATTATATTCTCTAGCATTACATTGGTCGCATATATCTTTCCATAAATAAAACCTACGGAATTATCTAATGTGATTAAAATATATATACGGCAATTAATAATCTTAAATAATAAAGATTTCATAACAATTTGTATACTTTCTATCATTTTTGTTTAATTTTTTATTATTAAATAAATTACACAATTATATCAGTGATATAATAAAAATTAGATTTTTTGTATATGTTGTATTTTGAATTTTTCAAAACGAGTATAAATTACTAAAACTTAAAAATCTTATATAAACTTTTGTGATCAAGGTTTCATTTTTTTTTATATTAGGATACAATGATTATAAGACCGTATGAATAAATAATTTCATTTTAATAGGTTTATATATATATATATATCATATCGTTTAAATTAAACTATACATCGTATGAAAATACATACTAATATTTTGATATTTGCATTGAACATATATTGAAAAGTTAATACTTTAATTTTTGTAATCTTCATTGTTTTTTAAATGATTATAAATCATTGAAACTACTAAACATCCACATTAAAAAAAATCGTTGGTGTAAAATATTGTTTCACAAATATGCAAATAATCATAAAATCATATGAGTAGAAACCTCATTTAATAAAATCAATATTAAAATAATATTTATGCTAATATCATTTAAATTTAATTACATATTATATACGACAAATAAGAGTGATTGTTTTGATTTATTTACCCTAAAATGATTGCAAAAAAAAGAGTGATCGTTTGATTTATATGCGCACACCAATTTATTACATATAGTAATTTATTTTTAATTATTTAATATATATAATTATTATTTTATAATTTGTTAATTTTCAAAAAAACAGATAATAAGTAGTAAATATAAAATATTGCACAATATGATGCGTGCAATCGATATATGCAGTATATAATTTTCATAAGTTTCAGTAAAAGGAATGTTTGTATTAATTAGAAAGATTGGTGAATAAGCGAAGAAGGTATAAAATAATTAAAATTTAAAATAATGCAATTAATTTATCAATGTCTGAATTATTCGAAGATTCCACTAAAAATGTATACTAATTTTAATGAAAAAAAATAATGTCTTAGTGTCAAATGATGATTTGTTTATGTTCTTATTAATTATATTTTTGTAACTAAAACAATACTAGAAAAATCAATTCGATTGAATTAAACAAACACAAACAATACCAAAATAAAACGAACCAAACACAAACTAAACTAAATTAAAACTGAATCGAACACAATCCAAATCGAAATAAAAGTGAACACAAATCAAACCAAACTAATTTGAATTTACTTTGGTTAAAGGTCTCTTGGACTTTAATAAACCAAATCAAACCTAAACCCGTATTTTTTTTAACAAAATCTAAACATGTAGTTGAACCGACATGTTTATCCCTAATAAAACTGAGATATTCCTTATTTGACATAATTGTCAATATTATATATTTTAAATATTTATCATAAAATTTTACCCTGCGCAAATTTTATCCTAGTTGTTATTTAATTGAAATGATGGGACCCGTAATTCGGATACTTGGACGCTGATTCGCTCTATTGCGGTGTGATGGCCTCACCGTTACCCTTGGCAACGCCACAGGGCACAGGCCCACAAGCAATATAGTACTATACAAACCATTTTCTTTTTCTATACTAACCACATTACTATAGTTTTGATTCCCACTTTAGTATTATACTATGCTATGACTTGGTCCAACAATTATATCCTATCAAAACGAGCTTTATTATATAAACGAGCTTTTTTTTTCCATCTATGCTTATTATTAATGGGTCTACAAGCCCAGGATCACAAAGTCCAACCCAAAGAGAGGGACCCAAAAACATACACACATATATTAAAACGAAATAGCCCAACAATGGCCCCAACTACAAGGACCCAACACTGGCTCAAACCGATCATGTGGTCGAATCAGTAGGCCTCCACGCGTCGAAACACGCGTCTGATTGAGAGGCACGAAGTGGACACGTGTTGAAGCCTCGCCAACCGAGGAACACGCGTCCCACCCCACCGCTTCGCTACCGTCTAGAGTCTCCACCGGAGAACGCCGAACAAACGTCTCACCGGGACAACGAAACCACGCCGGAACTAATCGATTGCCGGCCCATTCAACTTCATCTTCTTCGCATGAACTCTGATAACGGAGAGCCTCATCGAGTCAATCTCGAGATCTCATTCAGATTCACCGAAGTCACCAACTACTAGCCCTTTGCTTCCTTCACCGGACATCAAATCGCCTGAAGCGAAGCCACAACGTCATTCGCCGAAAAATCAGCCGTCCACCATGAAGAGGATGCGACGCCGGAGTCAAAGCCGGACATCCACCACGAAAAGGGTGCGACGCCGGAGTCAGAGCCAGACGCCCACCACAAAGAGGATGTGACGCCGGAAGCTAGGAAAAACACAAAAAACAAAGATAAAAACGAGAAACAAAGAAAAGTCGGACCGACGAGGGCTAAGGGAGCCCCTCCGTCGGCCGGAAAACACAGATCGCCGCGGTTGTGCTCTAGTAAGAAGGCGGAACTCTGTTTCTAGAGAGAGAAACTCTAAAATGTTATTTTTATATAAACGAGCTTTATTATATAAAATGAGATGACAAGATAAAACAAATTCAAAAATGGTTTGAATAAAATATGGCTGGAAGATAACGCAAACGAAACAAACGTAGCAAGATAAACTTAAAGTATATGTAGAGCAGCATGATGGATGATGGTGGTAAACCAATAAGTAATTTAATGATAATAAAGTGCTGACTGGCCGAACCGTGTCTTTATGCAGTTAAATGAAGGGAGAATCAAATTAAGTAATTAACTATTCTAATCATGTTTATAATAGAAAATTACTTTAATAATATTTTGACCCCAGCCTACACATATAATAGTATAATAACACTTATATTACAAACACTGGTGGACGAAAAAATAAAAGTATATTGTAAAGGCAGATTAAAATTTAATTGAAAGTTGGAAAAAACAAATTAACGAAAGTTTCGTTGGAGTTCCGATGTAAGGAATCCAACATCTAGGCCACTTGACATATTCTAGTATATGTCAACAATGCTTTTTTATACAAACGAAACGATTAGTATAACAATTAGTGAATAAAATAGTTTAATATGCAAACAGACAAACTAAAATATACTCTTCCCATCAACGCTACTAATTAAATATTCATCATGGTGTATGGACTAATCTATTTAATTTTCTTTTTATCAGTCGTTTGAAAAACTATATTCAAATAACACACCACTATCGATGCATGCATGTCTTACAACTTAGAGCATCTTTATCAGCATATTTCAATGAATTTTAAAGCATTATAATAAAAGAAAAAAATTGAAAAAGTGATGAAAGATGTATATCTAAAGTATTAGACAAGAAGTGTTTTGTCTAGGTTCTTCCACTTATCCCACTACTAAATATTACTAAAATTTATTTCTTACACTATTTTATTAATTTTTTACACCTAAGCTATATCCTTCCATTTATATCATTAAAGATGCTCTTACAACCGTGAATAAACTAAACAAAATTCGTATTTTCCTTTTCAAATAGAGTTCAAAATTCGTATTTTCTTAATATTTTTATAGCAAGATCCATATTTGTCAATAAAAAAAATCATTTGGTTTTTAAATAAATTAACATTCATTAAAAAAAAAGATTTGTGTACGTTTACTATTAAACGCAAACGTGAACCTTCAAGTTCACAATTCTTTTTGTATTGTTCGATCGCAATTTAAAACCCATAAGTATCTATTTAAAAATTAAAGTATTATTAACAAGTACTAGTTTATTAAAACAAGAACATTACAACCTCTTCTATGTTGATTTTTAAAGATGGACCTCATATATTTAAATTAAATGTCTCATTCTTTATATATAATACATACAATACTAATGCAATGTATTTCCTTAAATACAGTTCTTCTTTTTGTCCACATTCCATATATGATTTTTACATTTATTACATATCGATTTAAATAAGATATATACTAAGAATACTAAAAGTATTAATCGTTCTTAATTACCCTATACAATTCATTTTAAATTGATCAGTATACTTTCATTGGCCATATTAATTTTATTAGTACGAATAACATTAGGTAAATAAGTCATAGACACATACTAGGGATGGACAAAAAACCCAAACCGAACCAACCAAACCGAAGTTAAACCGAACTAAACCAAACCGTGCTCTTTATGTAACCCAATTGGTTCATGTTTTACTCAATCGAACGGTTTGGTTTGGTTTTGGTTTAAACCGAACCAAACCAAACCAAACCGATAATCCAATATATACTGTATATAGTAAAAATATATATGATATATATATATATATATATATATATATATATAACATATTGTAAATTTTAACTAAAATTTTGTTTTTCATTTTTTCATAACTTCCATATTTTTAAAAAGGAATTATAAATATGATTCAAATAATCATATTATATATAAAATCATGTAGCATAAGTTTTTATATTCTCACTCTATCGTTTATGAGTTGATTATTTTTAATAAAAATATAAAACTGATGTCTTCATATTTTATAACCAACCCGAACTACACCGAACCAAACTACACCATAATAATGTAAACTGAACTAAATCTAAACCAAACCGAACTGAACCGAACCGAACTAAACCCAAACTGAATCCAAACCAAAGCTACTTTGGTTTTAATTGGTTTGAGTTTTATAAAACCCAAATTACCCAAATCAAACCGAACCCAAACCGAACCCGAAACTAAACCGAAATGCCCACCCCTAACACATACATAAAGATATGACTATTCTTATAACTATGTTTGACCTAATCTACTTTCTAAAACAAATAACACATAATTTCATATATTGTATAGAATATAGTAATATTGTATAGTATTATATTTATACAGTAATACTAAAAACAAACCAAACTAAAATATAATATATATCAAAAATGCTTTGAACCATTACACACAAAATATATTAGACCTTAGAGATCAAATTCATTTTGAAATTACGTAATAATTATTTTAAAAAATTAAATTTCGTAATGTACAAAAAAACATAAGTTTTATATAAAATTTTGTGTTACAATAAAAAGACACAACTCGCGATTGCAAAATGTTATTTTTACATACGAAAGACAGTTTTGATATTGTTCTTTAAACACAAAATTGAATATACAAACTCGATACTACATAAAACTAAATAATATAGAATACATTTTAAAAATAAAACCCGTGCGGGTGTGCATATGTTTATATAATATATAAATATATTATGTTATACATATTTTCATATAAATAATATCCCAATGTAAGTTTTATATGATAAATGTTGAAAATACAAAATATATAGCAATATATATTTAAAATAATATAGAAAAAATTACTTTACGTTATCATAAAATTTAAAAATCAAATTTAGTAATTAAACACATTGCTTATTTAAACACATTAGTACACATTGTTATTTATCAAAATTTTATATTAATACACATTGCGATCATGTATAACATTTAGTAAAAACAAAGATAAAAAAAATTGACTCCCGCTCAGTCGAGCGGGTCATGATCTAGTTTACTATTAAACGCAAACGTGAACCTTCAAGTTCACAATTCTTTTTGTATTGTTCGATCGCAATTTAAAACCCATAAGTATATATTTAAAAATTAAAGTATTATTAACAAGTACTAGTTTTTAATAGAGCTCTAGGGAAGCAAAGGTGAATATATTAATTGTGTACAGGTACAGAGAAGTCAAATTCGCCACCTTTTTTTTTTTTTTGGCAACGAACTGATTTATAAATCTAAACGGGATCAAAACAAGGTAGCAATAGAGTTATGGAGAGCAAAC
Organism: Raphanus sativus; assembly: GCF_000801105.2. Lineage (NCBI taxonomy): Eukaryota > Viridiplantae > Streptophyta > Magnoliopsida > Brassicales > Brassicaceae > Raphanus > Raphanus sativus. Next base: position 50,167,565 of record NC_079514.1, on the reverse strand, counting down.
TTGGCCAGAGAGTCAGCTGCTGAATTGTTCTCTCGGCTAACAAAAGAAACAGAAAAGAAAGCAAATGCAGTGGATAGAAACTCGATATCCATGAGAACTCCGAAAAGCTCCACCGAATATGACTTCGAGTTGATAGCTCTTGCGAGCTCCTGAGAGTCGGTTTTACACCAGACGTTGTGAATAGAGTTGCGCTTAGCTTCTTGGAGAGCTTCCCTCATAGCCAGCGCTTCCGCCATGAGGGGTGATGAAACATGAAAGACTGCCTGAGAACCCTCCGATATGTAGCTTTGCTCCTGGTTCGCGATCACCCATCCTAGACCTGCTCGTTGTGACGCCATCCATGCCCCATCCGTGTTGCATACGAAAGTATTAGGAGGAGGGAGCGTTGCTTCAGGTAGCAGGATAGATTGGTGTCTCGTTGGCTTGAACTCAGATTGGGCAAGGATCCATTCTCTGGCTGCCGGTACCGTCTTCTCCATCACTGCCTTCGCTGATTGGGACCTGCAATCAAACACCAGTGTATTGCGGGATGTCCATATGCTCCATAGTAACCACGACGTGAGACTGCTGCTGATTCCGGTCGGAGGTACGCATAGAAGGGTCGACATGATCAGAAACGCATCATGGAGTGTCGTGATGGTGGCGAAGTCCGGTGGCGTCGTAAATGGAGCTGCCTCCCAGACCTGTTTTGCAAACGGGCACAGGAAGAAGAGATGAAGTTCTGTTTCTGGTTCTAAACAATGGGGGCAGTTTCCATTTGTTTCAATTCCTCTGTGTTGCAAGTTAACTCCAAGGGGGAGGGCGCCGCGACAGAGCTTCCATAAGAAGAGTTTGAGTTTAGGAGAAGTCTCTTCTCGCCATACAAACTTTCTCCAGTTGAAGTCTTGTAGGAGCGGTTGTAGCGGGAGGTCTTGTGTAGTTTCATCACGTCGGGCGTAGTAGCCGGACTTGACACTGTAGATGCCAGACTTTGTCTTTAGCCAACAGAAAGAGTCCTCTGCATCAAGCCTGCTTGGCTTGATTAGGTAGACTAAGGGCGCTAGTTCCGGGAGAATAGATTCCACTAGGTGGCGGTTCCATTCCCCAGTTCCTCGCTGAATCAAATCCGCAACAAAGAGGTCTCTCGTAGCTTCTGTGGGAGGTCCGAAAGGGGTCAAACGTTCTGTAGTAGATAACCAAGAGTCGGTCCACACCTTAGTTGTATTACCATTACCAATGGCTTTGCCCAATTGTAGCTTGAGAAGTTGACATCCCGCAATTACGCCTCGCCATCCATGTGAAGCTGATTTCGGACAGGTAGCAGAGAGGAAGCTAGTACTATGACAGTATTTCCCTAAAAGAAGCCGAGCAAGGAGGCTCGATGGGGAAGTCAGTATACGCCATGCGTTCTTAGCTAGCATCGCTACGTTGAAATCTTGTATTTCTCGGAATCCAAGTCCCCCCTCATCCTTATGCTGTGTAAGTGAATCCCAAGATACCCAACATATCTTCTTTACGGCGGGATCTTGATCCCACCAGAACCGGGTAAGTGCAGATTGGATCTGTTTACATAACCCAACCGGTAGTGGAAAGCATGACATGGAGTATGTCGGAATAGCGGAGAGGACCGACTTCAGCATGGTTAGCTTACCCGCAGCAGATAACCGTCGAGTGGACCAGGATGATGCGCGGATCTTGATTTTATCAACGATCGATGAAAACACATCACGTTTCTTCCTAGAGAACAGCTCCGGGAGGCCGAGATACTTGCCTACACCTCCCTCCTTCTCAATACCAAGGATGTTTTTGACCCGATCTCGGGTCTCCTGTGGTGTCTTTGACGAGAAAGAGATTGATGATTTAGAGGCGTTAATTAGCTGTCCCGAAGCACTTTCATACTCCTTTAAAGTGGCGATGAGGTAAGAACAACAGTCGGGGGAGGCTTTGGTGAAGAACATAGTATCGTCCGCAAACAGTAGGTGATTGATCCTCGGGCACTGCTGGCCAATTTTCACCCCCGTGAGTTCCCCATTTTGCTGTCCCGCTTGACACAAACCGGATAGAACTTCTCCGCATAGAATGAAGATATACGGGGAGAGGGGGTCGCCTTGCCGGATGCCTCGTTCCGGTGTTACGTGTCCTAGAGCAGAATCATTAACCAGAAAGGAGTAGGAGACTGTCGTTATGCACTCCATCACCCAATTGATCCAAATACCATCAAAGCCAAGTTTCTCAAACACCAAACGGATGAAGCCCCATTCAAGCCTATCGTAGGCTTTGCTCATATCGGTTTTCACCGCTATATAACAGTGCTTCTTTGCTTCCGATCCCTTCAAGTAGTGGAGGATCTCATGAGTGATAAGTACATTATCAGCTATAGCTCGGCCCGGAAGGAAGGCTGATTGGTTCTCGGAGATGATATCATTGAGGATGGGGCGTAGACGGAGGGAGAGAAGCTTGGATATGATCTTATAATAGACGTTGCATAAAGCAATAGGTCTAAACTCCGAGACTTTGAGCGCATTCTGACAAATTCGCCACCTATGTTTTAGTTTTAGGTGCATAGGTTCATCGACGATTAAAAATCCTATGTTTTTGTGCCTTCTTAAAAAAAAAAAAGACTTTACTATGAGGCATAGCACATATTTGGGTGGGTTCAACGGATTTCTCTATGAGGCGACTATAAACAAAGCGCATTTGAAAACCCGAATTCAACACAGAGGAGGAAGATATTTCTAGGAACGTAGAAAATAAATGTGTTACGGCAGAAGCAGGAAACAAAGTTAACAAGAGTTTGCTGTACAAAGAGGGAACACTTGAAGAAGTGAAAACAGACTTAAACAAAGTTACTCTCGATTCCCAAAGGCATTCTTGTACCCCAAGAAACACAACATATTTTTTTCCGATGAAAGATGAAGTAGTAAAAGCGGCAAAAGGAGATGGGAAATATGGGGATTTTACTAGATCGTCGCCTAACACCCATGCCAGTTACACCTTCAACAATTCCTGTGGATTCATTTCATGCATTGTGTACGCTTTTTAGCTTTCTCGTAATTATTGGCGACTCTATTTATAGATGGATCTAAGACAAAAGTATAGACCAGAGCCATGGACTAAAAAAAAAAGAAGAGTAATAAGTAGTGGAGATACCTTCTCTTTCTGTTTGCAGAGCTCCTCTACCTTCTTCATGTATGTGTCAATTAGTTTCTGTCATCATTACCCAATAACATACAAGTTCTATCAGCAATAACACACACTTAACCATTAATACTTGTCTCCTTCTATAAATAGTGTTCTCGCCTTTTTTTAATCGAAACAGACTCTTGTGGTGATGATTACCTGCAAATCGCTTGACAAATCCTTCACGTTGTCTTCTGACAGCTTCTTCTCCTGTCAAAATGAAGCTTTTTGTTAAATGACAAACGAAGAGGAACATAAAGAAAAATGAAGAATAAAAGAAAAGAGTTTGACCTTCTCGAGTTTATCATAAGATTTCAAGGCATCCCTCCTTATGTTTCTCAGTGCAACCTATAACAAATACAAAATTCGAAATAAAGAGACAGGCAGGCAATGATTAAGGAACATGAAGAGTTTTTAATACATCATTATGCACACTGTACATACCTTCCCTTCTTCAGTCTGTTTGGCTACAACCTTTGTTAGTTCCTGCAGTGGTACAAATTAAAAACACACATAAGTAGGGAGCAGCATAGAAAACACACACAGATAGTTCCTTCCTTATCTTGAAAAAATAACGAGGAGATTGATTTAAGAGGAAGAGAAACCTTTCTTCGCTCAGAAGTGAGGGGAGGCAAGGACAAGCGAATGACATCACCATCGTTATTAGGAGTGACACCAAGATCAGAACTGACAATGGCCTTTTCTATAGCCTTCAAGCTATGAAAGCATTTTGGGATAATTTGTATCATGAACGTAACCAAAGAGAACAAAGAAAAAGAAGCAGACATGTACCTAGATTTGTCATAAGGCTGAAGCAAAAGAGAAGTGCCATCGGGGGTACTGATTTGGGCAATGCTTTTCAGACTTACAGGACTTCCATAGTATTCAACCTGGAAAACCAAAAACATGTAAGTTTTGCATAATAAAAGACATGTATAAATATATTCTCAAAGTCATAGGTTTTATATATAGACCTCAATCTTGTCAAGCATAGCAACATTGGCTCTCCCGGTCCTTATGGAGTTGAAACTAGTCCTAAGCGTTTCAATCGTCCTCTCCATTTTTGATTTCTGAATTTATTTGCACAAAAGAAAGAAACATAATCATAACATTCGGAGGCATATCCACTAATCGATAACCAAAAAAAGCACGTACAACGTCTTTCTCAATAGCAGATTTCTCGGCTTCAATTTCTTCAATAGTTGCAGATCTTATCACCACTCTGCAGCAATGGGAGTGGAGTTTCCAGACAAATTTAGCAAAAATCATCACTACTACCCCCCACTTAAATAAACAAAACCTGCCTCTTCTGTAGTGACCGCTTGACAACGGGGCCACCACCAGAGAGCTTAACTCCCGCACCGAGCCAAGGATTGTCGCTCCTTAGAGAACACGCTATTTCGCGTGCAGATGAAGCATTGTTCGAAGCGATGACCCTCAAACACGAACCTACCCAAAAGGTGTTCGAAGCCAAAATAAATAAAACAGGAAGACTGGATTCCCCATTTGAACCAAGGCCAGAGAAGCCGAGACGTACCTGGGGGAGAGACGAGGGACTTGGAATCACTGGCTCTGAATCGAAGAATCGGTGTGGTCTGAGCAGTGGAAGAGAGTGAAGCCGCCATCGCTGTCTGTGAGAGACTCAAGTTCGAAAAAAAAATCTTCTTTGTAAAGGAGATAAGGAAACGCTTCGGCTCCTTGATGAGCACATGAACTCTCTAATCCATTCACAGTTATCCTTTTTACTAGGAGGGCTTCTATGGATAGGCCTCAAATATTAAAGCCCATTATTCCCATGAAAGTGAGGCCTCTTTTTTACTATAACGTGATTAACTGGGCCTGTGTCTAAAAACCAAATAATATTTGCCGACGGCTCAGAACATATACTAAGGCTATTTATTAGTACTATACTGACTAAAAGAAATTGAAACAAAAATGGATGGTGAAAATTTGAAAATCAATTACTATAACAAGGCTAATTATAATTATTGTCATCTAGGATTTTTATTAAATGTTTATCTCGTGGTCCTTTGATATCATAAACAATACTGTAGTAAATTTTGCTGGTTTCATTTATTATTCATCAATAAATAATTAGTAGGAAGGTAAATAGCAGCAGCAGCTGGCAAATTTATAACGGAAGCGGAAGCCGAGCCGGTAATGCAGCCGAGGTTTGCGCTTAGCCCTCCTTGACCTTAGTATTTAATATTCCTACTCACACGTGCGAGCATTGTCCTGCTCCTACCAATTTTTTTGTTTTAATTCTGATTTAAGTAAGTAAAAGAATCTCTAGCATAAGACCTACGTTATACACTTTTCTAGCCAAAAAAAAAACAGAAAATTGTACAAGTACATGTCTAGGTTTTAAAACTATAAAATGTAAATTTTCATTATTTAGCTACCTTTAAGCATATAGTTAAAATCCCTGTTCTGAAATGTAAATTATAGTATACATACACTCTGGCCTATAATTAAACCAAAAGAATGACACTCTAGCTAGTAACTATATAAGTCACGGGATGGGATGATACCAAAAATTATACTTGCCAAGGAAGAGATAATAACAAGGGGGAGAGATCTTTAATTCTTTACCTTACCCTTTTTCAATAGAGCTTCAAAATATGCTATCAACATTTATTTCAATTTTCCTTCAGAATTTAAATCATTTTTGAACAAAAGGGAAGAAAAAGAAATATCCTACCTATTTCGTAGACGGTGCAAATAAAATAAGGGAAATAAAAAAAATGAGGAAGAAAGAAACAAACAAGGCACCGTCAGTGGGAGTATATAACTACCACCACCCACTAACAAACCAACCCGGAACTATCTCTCAATCACTAAAACCCTTTCTTCTTCTCTTTCAAATCCACTCACTCCAAGAGAGAGAGACTAGTAAACACACAGAGAGCATTCCCTCCATTAATGCCTCCCTGCAACAAAGCGTGATAGAAAAAAAAAAAAATCATAACTCTTTTTACCGTCTCGAATTAAAATCAAACTTGTGTGTTTGCTCTTTGGATTTTTAAACTATTTGATAGAGATTATGGAGATGGATCTGAGCAAGGTTACTCTTGACATTTTCACCAAGCTTGAACAGAAATGGCTCTCCCACTGCGACACCACCAGGAAGACACGCATTCTTAGCATCGACGGTGGCGGAACCACTGCCATTGTCGCCGGAGCTTCTATCATTCACCTCGAAGATCAGATCCGCTTCCAGACCGGTGATCCTCACGCTCAGATCTCCGATTTCTTCGACATTGTTGCCGGAACCGGAATCGGAGGCATACTCGCCGCCCTGCTCGTAGCCGACGATGGCTCCGGGAGGCCGATGTTCACCGCCAGGGAAGCTGTTAAGTTTATGGAGGAGAAGAACTCGAAGCTCTTCGAGGTCAGGCAGACGGGAGTGTTCAGGAGGAAACAGAGATACTCGGGGAGCAGCATGGAGAGGGTGCTGGAGGCAGCGTTTCGGAGGGAGGACGGTAAGGTTCTGACGATGAAGGACACGTGTAAACCTCTCCTCGTTCCCTGCTACGACCTCAAAACCTCCGCGCCTTTCGTTTTCTCACGCGCCGGCGCATCCGAGTCGCCGAGCTTCGACTTCGAGCTTTGGAAAGTCTGCCGCGCCACGTCGGCGACTCCCAGCATGTTCAAGCCGGTCAACGTGGTGTCGGTGGACGGAAAGACGAGTTGCTCGGCCGTTGACGGCGGTTTGGTGATGAACAATCCGAGTGCAGCTGCGGTCACGCACGTGCTCCACAACAAACGAGATTTCCCGTCGGTTAACGGCGTCGATGACCTGCTCGTCTTGTCGATAGGAAACGGTTCGTCCTCAACTCCAGGAAGGAAACTTCAGCGTAATGGAGAGTGTTCCACGTCATGCGTCGTGGACATCGTGCTTGACGGAGTTTCCGATACCGTTGATCAGATGCTTGGGAACGCTTTCTGCTGGAACCGTACGGACTACGTTAGAATCCAGGTAGGTTAATAATTTCTCTAAAAAAATATTACAAATTAAAAAATATGATTAAAAGTGGATTGTGCATGCAGGTGAGCGGTTTGACTAGCGGCGGAGATGGAATTGTGGGGCCGAGGAAAACGGCGGAGGAGTTGTTGAAAGAGAGAGGTGTCGAAACGGCACCGTTCGGAGGGAAACGGTTACTAACGGAAACCAACGGAGAAAGAATCCAGAGTTTCGTGCAACGCCTTGTTGCTTCTAGCCTCCCTCCAAGTCCTTGCAAAGAATCTGCCGTTAATCCTCTCGCCGACGGCCGTTGAGTGTGTTTTATTGTTATTTTATTTAGGATCTAAGCATAATATAAAGAGTGCCCGTGATGTAAGTTTGTAAGCAAACCCAGGGTTAACTTTTAACCCCGCATCCTTGTTTTTTATCTCCCGAGTTAATTAGATTTTCTTATATGACTCAATAATGAATGATAATCTATATTTTATCACTGGTGGAAAAAAAACACAGATATTCTTTCTTTGGATAGCCAGCACCAGAGTGTTCCTAATTTATAACTTGTCATTTTCATGCAATAGCCGTGACACAATGCGTATAATAGATAATAAATATAAAATACAGCTCGATATAATAGTGAGAGCAATGTGATTTATAAGTAGTCAACCATAGTTGTGGGGCATGGTTCTTCTATCCAACGCATCCATCCCCTTCGCCATTCATTTTTACTGTTTTCATACCAAATTGGACCGTCGTTGTAACTAACTTCTGCTGTTTTTTTTTCTAGCTATGTTCCACTAAAACATCAATTATTCAGCAATAAACTGTTTATAGAATTCGATCTTAATTGGTGTCAATTCTAATAAATAACTGACAAAAATTTATGCGAGATAGTTCTTTATTAGAATGTGATTGAATATCACAATTAGTGATATATTTTGAGTGGAAAGAGCATTTACTCTCGTTTCAGTTTTACTGTATCAATCAAATGGAAAACAAATTAATTTATTTTCTCATTTCAGTTTTTATTGTATCAATCAAATGGAGAACAAATAAATTTCTTTTACTCTAATTATTGTTTGAGTAGAGAGTAAAACAGTTTTTTTCTTTAGTTAATGCAGAGTAAACAAGTTGTGCTGGTTTAAATTTATTACTTCTTTCGTTTCATTTTAATTGTCGTTCTAAATTCATGTACAAAAATTAAGAAAACATATGATTTTGTATATCTCCAAAATAAAAACACAATTACTGATAAATTTAACTATATTTCAACCAATAGAAAAATAAAATAGAGAATCTTTTTAATAGATTTTGCATTCAAACTTTAAAACGAAATTTATTTTGAAACGAAATTTTTTTCCTACAACGACAATTAAATAGAAACGGAGAGAGTATTTTGTATCCATTTTTTTATTTACTCTGTAAAATTTGTACCCTATTTTTCTACTTTTGGTTTCTCTCATTTATTCCGACACTTACCAATCACACTTTAGTGATGTTGCTACAACCAATACATTGGTTGGTGGACAGACACGATCTTTACAAGTGCTATAGTTGCTGCGTTTCCTTGATCGATATACATGCATGATACATCTATTAACAAATGCATTTGTAACTCACTCGACTTATTTGTTGATTTATTGGTAACTCATGAGGAGATTAGAAATCCTACTAAAACTTAGCTTACTTTCTCAACAAAAAAAAAGCATACTGCTTATTGCATCCATAGTTTCATTAAGAGCAAATGACTTATATAGCACAAAATATACTATGACAAAATTAGCACACAAGAAGAAAAATAACTAAACTAACACTAGCTAAAAAATAAAATAACTAAATTATTCTAAACCTTAAATACTAAACTTTAAACTCTAGACTTTAATAACTAAACACAAACCTAAATATAAAATAAAAATGTATTTTTATTTTTAATTAATAGTATTTTAACTGTTTTCCCTTGTATACTATTTTAGGATAATAAATTATTTGATTGTTATTGAAAGATATTTTTATTTTGCTAACTAGTGACAATAACAACATAATAGGCCATATCTTTGTGATTGTAAATGTAAAAACTCGGTAAATTATAAGAATTCTAAAAACATCTCTATCATTATTTTATATTTTATTTTAAAATGGTACGAGAAACATAGTAATAAAAAAACAATATCTTATAAATGAAATATTTTTTTAATTTTTTGTTCAGTATTTAATTTTTTACAATAATTTAAAATAAAATACTGAATAAAGACGGAGATGTACCGAGATATCTATAATCAACAGAATAATGGAAATGTTGAGACGGAAAATTCGGATGGCATAGATACTTGATGTCGTATACGCTGCCAACTTAAAATAATTGCTTCAAATTAACATGGGAAAATATAAAACAATCTTTGGCGAAAAAAATAACAAGAGATCTTCCCTTTGTCTAGCTGAATTATTGATGTTCAATGCATTTTGCCCTTTTTTGTTCTTTACTCACCAAAGGTCCAAACACACAATAAGGAAATATATACTAGCTCATATATATTAACAAACTATTTGACGATATCATATCTTAATCCAAACCAAATTGTTAATGTTAAACCTATTCGGTCGTTTGGTTGAATAATTATTTCTTTTAAAAACAAAATAAAAGTCTTTCTCCTACTGGTTACGCTATTCAAGAGACAAGCCAAGTATTTGATACTTTGATAACATAATCTGTACGCATGATTGACAAACATCAAACAAAATTTATGTATGTATACTAATCAAACAATGTAACTTTGTAAGCTTGATGCAATGAATTACCAAAGTACCAGACAAATAATTAAAGAAAAGGGTGTAAACACTAATATACTTGTACTATATGCATTTGACAATATCAACTAATAAGATCATGAGAAATACTGGAAAAATAATTTGTTTTCTTATAGCCCTTCAATTCTTTCGTCTATACTCCTCCCTTCGATTTTATATTTGCTAAAGCATATAGGTTTATGCTTACTGTATGATGAATCCTGTCATGCTTTCATAAAGCATTCTGGTTCGTTAGCTCACTCATCTAAATTAGTATTGGCATATATCAAGATTATCCTTACCCACCTAATTTGAATTTTTTAAACGAGAATGGCTAATTAGTCGGTAGTTAAAAGATTTGAGTGGATGGTAGAGCCACCATGACCTTAATAGATTGAATGTACAGATACATCATAAACCAAAATCATAATTTTACACATTAATTAAGACTTTAACTATAGTGCTCAGACACAAACCTTAAGCCTTAACTTGTCGGTTTGGACATACAAATGCATCCTACCTAGAAGCAAATATAAATAACAAATCCAGGAAAAAAATTAGTTATATTCATAAAGTAGTTGGTGGGAGACACTGTTCATTCTTTGATGATGACCACGTAATTATTGAAAATTTTAAGCTAATTAATTAATTAATATCAATGTCACCTCGTGGGCCTTTCGTTTTCTTTTTGCTTCATTACCGACAACTCCGTTTATAAATACTCGTTGGTAAATGCAGCAATAATATCTTTAAAGAAACTGAAGCAAACTATAAAGTCGTCTAAAATCTAGCAGTGACTTTGATTTATAAATAAAATTTGTATACCAAAAGTCGACTGGATAAATTGTCCACGAACTGACTTTGTTAGTAGTATTAAAAAGCGGATAAAACAACAAAAAATAGCATTGGAAGTAAATGTCAAACAAATATTCGGAGTGGAGGTTATTAAGTCTCAAGGGTTTCTACGTATTTTTTTTTTGTTAGTAGTAATTGAATAGAATAGGTTGGACCATTTTATATTTTCGTATTTAACAGCTTGTCTTTTTAATTATTGGACGAAATAAATAATAGTATAATAAATGAAGGGGATAATACGATTATACGAATAGAACACCAAATGTTGTCGAAAAAAATGAATAGAACACCAACTTATTAGGACCATATTCGTCCACCAAAACCATGCTTTATTTTTATTCTTGTTTCAAATCACCATTATGGGTTGTCAAAAAAATATATCACCATTATGCGCTGTGCCTCCAAATTTAATCTAAAGCTCAACCACTTTTCTTTTTAGAATTCGTGATTTTTTTTTTTTGCAAAGCAACTATAGCGATTTTGGGAGGGATGTGTGTTTGAAGATAACATATAACGTTAGGGATATTACTTTAACGAAATTTTATATAATATAAAAACAAAAAGTCTGTGATCTATAATAGGAAGATAAGCTTAACGTTACGACCTAATTAACAAAACAAACAAAAAGCTTTACGTTTTCTGTTTATATCTCATCAATGGCGTGGACCTACCACATTCCTTGTGTAATTAACACTACAATAAATTAAATTTATTATCTACATCAGGTAATTAAATTCTGGTTTGAAAAATGTGTCAGCTCGGGGACAAACTAATGTTTTTTTTTGCCAACCAAAATAATGATAAAAACTTGTACATTAAATAGAATTAATTCCAATAATGCAATTGTTATAGACCATATTATAATTGCAAGAACGTTCGTAATGTATAATACTCCCTCTGCAAAAAATGCATATCCTAGAATTTTCATACTATATATTAAAAAAACACATTAAATTTGATTGTAAATACATTGTTTTTTATGAATACTAATTTTTTATAATTTTTAATCAATAGAAATATAATAAACACTATTAATTTTTTTAAGTTATTTTTCTTAGAACGTGGATCTTTACCAAACGAAGGGAGTATCATTATTAATTTATTATACTCGAGCAACTTTTATTGTTGGATGTGAACGTATACTACAGTTTATTTATACTAAATGTAAAATGGGCATCAGTAAAGTTGAGAAAGGTTAAACTATTACATAAACGAAAACAAATAAAATAACGTCTAAGACTGTTAAATTTTTTTTTTACGAATGACAGTTTATTGATATCATGAACTTACTAACTATTCGGTACTTTTAGCCAACAGAAAAAAACCAGTTGTATTTGTTTTGCTGAGAATGCATCTTTTATCAAAAAATAATGATAATACTCTATCTATTTCAAAATAATAGTATATATTTTAGAATTTACACATTTTTGAATAAAACATATAAAAACTTAGTTATAAATTCATAGTGTTCTGTAATTGTATATTTTCTATATTTTAAAACTAATAAGACTTTCATAATGTAATTAATGTTTTTGAATTTCACAATTTTTATTATTAGTTGACAAAAATTACATTGAAAATCATCCATCTACTTAACAAAGAATATCACTTAGGTGGTGTAAGTGGGATATGAATTTATAGTGATTATTAAAATTTTCAAATTCTATTGTTATTAATTGGTGGGTTCTAAGAATCTTAATAAATCTAGTGTTATTGGTTTGATGATTGTTTAATGACTTATAAAATCTCTTGTTATTCAAAAAAAGTTGATTTTTAATGATTCTAAGTTTCCATCAAATCTAGTGTTATTGGAAATTAAATTCTGCATCAGTTTGTTCATAAAATAAAATTTCAAAAAATCTTACATATTTTCTTTAGATTCTTAAAATCATTGACCTAGATTATTTTCATAAACTTTTAAAATATAAAAAAACTTTTTAGAAGTATTTACAAATTTAACAAAGTTTTGGACAAGTCATTTACAAACTTTTGGACAAGTCACTTAAGGTATAAGCTTGTGAGGACACTTGAATCTCAGGAGACACGCGCCTTCGATGTTCCAAAGAAAGGTTGCAGAATCTATGCCTGTGGAGAGCTCCCACTCGAAGCTTGATAACCACCATTAATACCAGTTCATTGTCATTGCCATTGCCAACTTTATTCTGTTTTTTTAGATATTATGAGAATTTCAAGTTATGGTCTTATGTTTCTTTATTTCTGATTCATGAGTTGAAAGTACAGTGAAGGTTAAAATTCTTATTAAAAAATGTTTCAAAAAGTCTTATATTATAGTACCTTATTGGATATCTATTTATGCAGTCTTCGTACTGAGGATCCTCCTAGATCAACTCACATTGATGTATAACAATTCTAGCATTCTAACATCAATGAGTACATTAACCTTTTCTCACAGACCATTGCTATATAGTCCTATTTTTAGCATTATAGATATGTTGACTACCCCAGGGTTTTAGTTTTGAAAAATGGATGGAAAACTAGATGATTTTGTTATTAAACAAGTCCGTACGAACCAAAAAAAAAAAGAAACCTTGACTCAAACAAAATGAAATGATATTTTAACCACTATTCTAAAATAAATAGTTTCTGATATTAAAAATAAAAGCATGGCGTTGATTTAATTTAGAACTCAAAAAGAGAAGAGAGCAAAAATAATAATAACACAAGTGGTTTACAAAAGAACAGCAAAAATAATAATAACACAAGTGGTTTACAAAAGAACAGCAAATACAGGTGAATCGATATCGTCACCGTCGTGTGTATAGAGACCTGACTGCACACGTCTGGCCTTTTGTACTTCTCAGTTTTTCGCTTTTGATGAATTATTTTTCTAAAAGATATAAAGTCGAATATGTAATTTTAAAGTGAAGTCAGTGGCTCAAATATAAAAACATTACATGGATCTTGCTAAGATCTTGTCTTCTTTATTTTCTTTTCTTTCTATAAGACACTTTGTTTTCATTTTATTTTATTACAATTAAAGGTTAATTTGTGTGTTAGTGTTTGTTTACTGCAAAAAAGGAGTTTTGTCGTGTAGCGGCGACAATGGACATAATAAGGACGAAGTTCTTGCAGAAACCTTCCCACTCGGGGCCATCTCTGCATTGAAAGACCTGTTTTTCTTGCTAAGCATAAAATACATTCTTCTTTATAACAACGGTGACATGTTTTACGACGGATCTTATATCTACCATAAAAATATTCACTATTATTCCCTTTCATTTTATGAATGTGTTACCTTTTAAGACACATTTAACAGCTATGATTCTTCTATATGCATGTAATTTTTTTTTCACGAAGCACTTAATTCACAACAAATAGTAAAAACAAAGTGTGTCATATGATAATGTTCAGTTTACCTATACCAGTCTATACAATGTTTTTTAAGAAAAACACGTTATTTTAAAATTCCATAAACCGACAAAAATCTGCTAAATCCTACAATTCAGTTATCAGTTAAATTGATAAATGGCCGGTTATTCCGATTTACTTTAAAAATAATCTTATATATAGTGGTGGAACCAAATTTTTCTGTTGGGATTAAATTTTTATTTTTATAGTTGAATCAATATGATGTTTCTTAAACACAAATAAATATATTTTAAAAAATAGTAAGGTCAGCCCACTCTTCCTTCACCACCTCTGCTCCTGCTTATATATATATTTTTTTATAAAAGTTAAGAATTAGTTAACAGTTCTAAGTTAAAATATTCTTTTTACCTGATTGCGATAGTAATTGATAAGTATTTTGAAAGGTTTTATACTATGAAAAAACAGATTTGGGCATCAACTACTAATTAATCTCATATAAGTCATTACAACTTATATTTGCGAGAAAGATGATATATGAACATAAATTTTCTTTTGTATTTTCTGTAGCTGACTTTTAATAACTATATATTAAAATTAGTTAAATTATTGATTCATTCACGGTCAAATTAATAATTTGGTGGTTCAAAAAATAGTCTAATTCAATGTCCAGATCAAATTTAAAAGCATTGAGTCTACGTGATATACAAAATACGGGTTTTCACGTAATATCACACATAATATATAGATTATGATTTTGTTTTTATGAATTAATGTGAGAGTTATGAATAAAAAATTAAATAATAAGATCAGAATCAACCATATTGTGGTGGTCTACTGGTTTCTACCGGATAAGAAGTTGTCATGTGAAATTATTAACTCTTTATGTGGTCAGGTAACAGGGATATCTAATTCCTTTTACAAACAACTAGATCTGGTTGGACATTTTATCAGATCCACGAAGAACTAGTCGGTTCGATTTGGTCCGCCGGATACCTCAAATTATCCCAAAAAAAAATCAGAATCTGAAAAAACACAATACTGCATTTAAACTCAACGTGACCTTTCTTTCTTTCATCACTCGTAAGTCGTAAGTCTTTAACATTTACTCCACCGACCACCATTAACGAAACAAATAGGGTCCCGTACGCCCTGCAGTTAAATACTTCAGTTCCCTATATAAAGCGAATATGATCACAAAAGTTGCAATAAACATGATCACAAAAGTTGCAATAAATTGCCAGGCCTACAATAAAAAAATACAGACACAACTCTGAAAACACAATACAGTAAAAACTAAAAAGTCATTCGAAATAGTTTCGTGAATTGGGCCTTCTTATTGTGGAATATGTACTTCAATATTAGATGTATTGGGGTTGCACATTCACATCCATTAGAGTAGATCCATGTCTAACCAAAAGGATCGTTCTGGTTTCTTTTTTATTTTGGGTGTTTAAGCCATCACCTGAGAGCCTGCTAGAAATGGCCCAAATTCGGCCAGGGTTCTCTTGGTTACGGTCCCGGGCCGGCCTGTTAAAAGATGATCAAGTCCATCAATATTTTAAAAACTTGCAAAGCATAGAAAAAAAGAAGGGTAAAATTAGGGCTGGGCAAAAAGTCCGAACCCGAAAAACCGAACCGAACCCGATCTAAAAAAGTAGCACCGTACCCGAACCGAAATTGATTAAATATCCGAACGGGTTCAAAATTTTGGTATTTAAAGAACCGAAACCGAACCCGACCCGAACCGAAATATTTTGGGTACCCGAATATATCTGAAATAAATTTATATACTTAAATATATACATTATTTTTATATATAATGTATATTAAAAATATTAAAAATATATAAGATACTTTTAAGTTTTCAAGAATACTCATAAAATATATGCAAATAGTCAAAAGTAAATGTTTAAAATAGCTAAAGTATACTGAAAACACCAAAATAGTTAAATATCTATTGATTTTTTATCCAAATATTCAAAGAAAACCAATTTATGTGTTAAATTAAGGTATTTTGACATATATGTTATGAAAATTTATATGTAATATATTATATTTCTTATAGATTTTGAAAATTTAAAGTATATAATGAATTTTGAAAATTTGAAAACATTTTAAGTGGGTTATCCGAACCCGAACCGAACCCGCAAAGATCCGAACCGAACCCGAATCGAAATTTAGAAATATCCGAATGAGGCTGAAATCTTTGACCCCGAAAACCTGAAACCCGAATGGACTGAACCGAAATCCGAATGGGTACCCGAACGCCTAGCCCTAGGTAAAACTAATCCACTGACTTGGTTTGCAAGCAAGACGTCCATTTGAGTCTTTAATATTCCGTGACATATGTTTTCTTTATCTCTAACGTAGGATATTCCAGACCGAGGCTCAGGCTAATTCCAAAAAAAGGTGCAATCCACGAATAAATTCATTTTCCAGATTTTCAAATGGACCCAAAGTATTAATTTATATCCGCATAACAACAATTCAGAATAATCTGAATAGCAACGAATTCAAACTCATGTCCATTAAGATCCTGATCCGGAAACGCCGTATACCATCCGACTATTGACTCGTAGTTAACATGTGTGTTGTGCTTCGGTTGTTTGCGTAGTAATTAGAAACCGAATCAACTGGACGTCTTGCTTGCAAACCAAGTCAGTGAATTGGTTTCACTCTTCTTCCTTTTTTTTGTTCTATGTTTTGTACTGTTTACGCAGGATGGAACAAAAGTTCGATGGCTGACTTGAAAACCTTTCTCGAGAAATAATGAGTTTAAGTGGTTGAAAATTGAGGTGAAAAACGTTATTTTGTGCTTTCAAATATTTTGGGTCCAATAAAGACAATTTAGAGAAAAGCAAATGGGGGCCTATAGCAACATCTTTCCACCTTTAAATTTGTGGTGAAGAATGTTGTTGATTTTGTTCCAAACCATCTATATTCGTCAAGATTTACGATATTTTTAATCTATCCAGTTCACTTTCATGATAAAAGGAGAGTTATCAACATGACAGCAACTCTCTATCTTTTATATATTTTGCAGGCATTGTTATTACAAGGAATACCCCCTAAGAAGAAGAAGAAGAAGATAATAATAACATGAGAAATAACATTTTTTAAAAAAGTAAAATTTTGTGACAAAATGATAGAAGAGAACAAAAAAGAGAAGAAGTGGAGAAAAGAAGAAGAAGATAATAATAACATTAAAAAAAGGTAAAATTTTGTGATAAAATGATAGAAGAGAACAAAAAAAAAAAAAGAGAAGAAGGTGGCAGATGCTAGGTCTCAATTTGATCAAGAAGCATCTCCTGGTACCTGCACTCACTGCTGCAAAATCCTTTCTCTCCTCTGCATACACACATTTCTTAAACTTTAGTTTTGGAAAGGGAACTCAGATGATACTGATTAAAGAGAAAAGTAGAGATTTATTATGGACCGACCTGTATATATAGATGTCATGTTTTGGGTCAAGAATCTTTTTGCAGGTGTAGCAGTTGCTTAGAAAACCAGTGTCCGTTTTCTTATAAGTCTCCAAGGGCAAAGGAAGAGAGCAAGGAGGAGGAGGAGGAGTCGCCTCCTCCACGAAAACAGAGTTGTCGAAGATATGTGTGATGGTTGGGTTTGGACCGTGAGATATGACGCAAGTGTAGTCTTCCGTCTGATCAATCTCGCTTACCTTTGTTTTGAGACAAGGGCTGGTGAGCTGTCCATGACCATGAGGATGCCTCATCTGGGTAGTAGGACCGGTTTTAGTTCCAAAATCGGAAGAAGGGATCTGGACTCTGAGCTTTGACCCGAAAAGGACCATTTTGTTGACAGGTTTGGTCGAGTGGCCTCTGTTTTGTACAAGATCGGCGAGGCCAAAGGCTTCAGGAGGGTGAAACCTTTGGGGTTTAGGGATTAATGTTGGCTCGAGTTTAGGGTTTTTGGAGGAGAAGAAGGAAGGGTTGGCTTCGAGGATTGAAGTAGGGCTGAGGATGGAGTCAAAAGGAGTGATCCTGGAACAGAAAAACCTAAATTTTGGAGATGAGTAATAAGTGTTTGGTGTTGGAGGAGATGGAAGTTCATCGGCAGCCATTAGAGATGATCGTTGCTTCTCAGTTAAAAAAGACAGTCAGATCAGGTGTGAGTAAAGATCATAACTCAGTAGCTTCCATGCAGAGAGAGTGAGGAGGGAGATCGAATTACAAAGAAGAGAGATTAAAAATAAATAAAAATATCTGAAATGAAAGAGATGAGAAGATTAATGGTAGTAGTTCAATTATTGAAACAGAAAACTTCTGACTGCTTCTGTTCTTCTCTCTCTCTCACAAATTTCGGATTAAAAGTAGCTTTCTCTCTTTTTCTTTTATTTCTAAAGAGAGGGAGAGAGAGTGAGGGAGGTGATCTCGAGAGCAGGGACGTTGTGGTTTTAATCAAGAAGCTAGGCCTTTCAACTTTATACTGTGTTTACCTCCCCCTAATATTTTATTAAGATAATGCTATCGTTTTTTTCCAATAATCTTGAGACATTTTTATACCATCGTATATGGCTGAATTATATTGTCATTTTTAACAACGTTTTAGGTTGAAAAAGTAAATATTTTTTTTTAAAAACAAACAAATTGATTTTATTTATTTCAGGGAATACAGCATGTATTAACGGCGATCCATTTTACTTTTTGCATTGATGTTTGGGCCTCTGTAACACACAGTATTTTCATATGTTATTCTATTCGCCATTTTTGTCATTATTTCATTTGTCTTTCTCTAATAAATAATGACTAAAATCATTTTCACTTGGTTTGATTAAATAAAGAACAAGTGACGTTTTAAATAAATAAAAAATACTGTAATAATTTATCAGACCGGGTCCCATAATTGCACCTGCTCTGCTTAATCCAATAATTAAGATCTACTTAAGCGCCACGTGTGTTTGTCCATGGTTGAATGGTCTTGATGCATCAAGGACAAATTAAAACCACTATATAATAATACTAATAATCTAAACCATTATAGGACAAGATAGTATATTAATACTAATAATCACTTGCATGATCACAAGTATAACTGGTTGATGACTTGATGGTATATGGAAGATGCAACTACTTTTCTTGTTGTTGATCTTGTGTTTCTCGAATCTCATCTAACTATCCAATTTGATTGTTTAAGCTCGTCAACTTCTAATTCATTATAAATTTTATTGGTTATTTGCTTTGCTATACCGATCTTGTGTTAGCTCAACCTCATTAATAATACGAAATAGTGTGTTCTTTCTTCTGAACCAATAGAAAGTAGAATTTGCTTTTCAAAAAGTACATTATTGCGATTAATAATCATTCGTTATCCACTTATCACTATTATCATTGTGATAAAGGACTTATTAGTAATTAGGCTGGCCTGACAAAAGAGGGATCCACATGAAAAGATAGGAGTGCACTGGACCCTATTCATGATTGCGTTTCGACGTAATCACATTGGGCTTTTCTTCTGAAGGAGTGGCCCTAGCGAGGCAAGCTTGTTTTAGCATTTCACGAGAAAAGAAAAACAAAAGTCTCTGTGTGGTTTCGGCTGCATAGATACCAACTCCTCGTCGTTTTCCAACTGGTGAGTGCTAAGTTAGGATTTCGGTTGAGTCCAATGTTTAAACCCATAATATTATTAATTAATCTGTCAAGCCCAACACTGAAATAGAGTGAGCACAAAACAACCTGTATAAGCCCATTCTGATTAATCATCATTTATCAATTGGGGATATCATCGAAAAATTGGTAATATCAGTGAAAAATATGGTATTATCATAGAAAGTAGGTTCAATTAGGAGTGGACAAAAAAAAAACAGAATCCAAAAACTGAACTGAGCCTGGCATGATAAAATGAATCTGAACCAAACCGAATCCGATAGAACTATCAACTCAAATGAATTTGGTTTCAAGTTAACCAAACCTGACTCTAAATGAATATTGAAAAACTCGTAAAATCTAAATTCCAAAAAATATTTATATCAAACCCGAATAAGTATCAGGATATTTAAAATTTTATTGTCTACATAAGTATGTATACATGAATAATCAACTCAATATTTAGTTCAATATATTTTGGTATTTGGTGCTTTTTTGTATAATTGAGTGTATTGATTTCAATGTGCTTTCAGTTCAGGTTTATCGAATATCATGATTTTGCACATAGTATTTGAGTTTTGTTCTCTAATTTCATTGTATTTATTCTCTAATATCATTTGTCAAAAGACACATTAGAAGAAAAAAAAATCATGACGAGCATTTTCCGTTTCAAAATTTAGATATTTGGTATTATTTCACTAAATTTTTATTTGGTTTAGGTACAAAATAATATTTTACAGTCGAAAACCCGATTAAGATCCAAAAACCATAATTATATTGGATTCAACCTATTTTAGAAATATTATCAAATCTAAACTGAACTCGACTAAACAAAAAAACTAAATCCAAACTAATTATTTATAGTATTGAAATGGGACTAAAATTCATAAATTTGAAAACCTGATTATTCCCCGAATGCACATCCTAGATTCAATCAATCAAAAGCAATATTGTCCTTTTAAATGGAAAGAAATACTGACTTGTTAGAATTTAAAATATGAAGTTGGTACTAATTTTGGTTTAAGTTTTTTAATTCTAAATATATTAGATATATTAGCAAAATAGAAAAGAAAAAGATTTTAGTAATCATTACTTATGGAATAACTCTTGTATTTAATTTGACTTTAAAAATAATCAAATCCAATAACATAAACAAAGAATAAATGTCAAAAATCTATTAGCTGTAAAATATATTAATATTTGACTGATAAAGTTTCCAATGAAATAATTCCATAATTGAAAAGACTAAAAAGTAAAAAATATTTTATACAAAATATTCATAGCTACTTGTCACATATACACAGAGAATCTTTTGTAGGGATCCCAGAAAGCCTATATATAATACGTAGAAATATATGAGAGAATATATCGAAAACCCTAGTTTTTCACGTGAAAAATCTGAGATCCCTAAAAAATTCCAAGTGGGAGGGTATGAGAGATATGGTGATTCCGAGTAAGCGACCCCGGGCTCCAAGCTTTTCGGATAAGCATCGGGAGGAGACTCAACCTGCCACCACCATTGGTTCCGGTTGGTTCCAGGAGAAAGGGAAACTAAAAACGTTTCTTGAGCTATGTGGTTTCTGCAAGAAAAAGCTACGTCACGACGAGAACGTTTTCATGTACGGGTAAGTGGTTAGTAAAATGTGGCCTTGTAACATATCATTACGGGTTACTGAAGTGTTAATTCTTCTTCCAAATTTTTTTTTTTTTTTAAGTTTATGAGTTTATCTAGTACAAGTATTACTAGTGACTTGAGTGTGTGTTTGCAAAAAAGCACAGCTACTTTGGGGCATTCTGTTCAGAAGCATGTAGAGCTAAACAGATGGCATGCGATATCTTTATTGAAAAATCGAGAGAGATTATAAAAGCAAAGAAGGGAAGAACATGTGCAGGAATCAAACCAAAAGAAGATGAACCATTAGGCAATCAAGAGAGGATCTCATCACCACCCAAATTTTATATATGATTGATGATGTGATTAGGGGGTTGTTGTGTATATATACTTGTGCAAAAAGCCATTTTTCATTATTTCAGGGGAAATGGCTTTTTACCATATCTATCAAGTTGACACCGATCGACAATTATTTGTTTTGTCGATCTACTCATATGATGTACAAAGGGGGTGGTTCAGTAGTGTATCTCTTTAGTTTTTCTTTCTATTTCCTATTTTTTAATCAATAAAGTGTTTCCGTCTTTTGGCCCTCTCGTGAATTGTTCAGAGCTTCTTGCTTGGTTATAAGTTATATATAAAACTATGCACATAGAGAAAGAAAATTAAAGAGCCTCCTGGCCAAGAAGAGGAACATCTTCCTTCTGAGTCTACCCAAAACTCTTGATCGCATTGATATTAAAAGAGAAAAGCTCGTGTCTATGTCTTTGGCAAAAGGAAGCAAAAAAAAAAAAAGAAACAATTAACATTCATATGTTTGGTACAACAAAACTAATTAAGCAAAAAGTAGAGAGAACGTGAGGTGAAGGTTGGAGGAAGAAAGGCTTAATGGTGGGAAGAAGAAGAAGAAGAGGAGAAGAGAGATCTGCGGGAGACAAGTCGCTTGTGAATGGCTCTGATGGTGGTAGGTGTTGTGCGGCAGCAACCTCCAAGCAATGAGACTCCTGCATCCATCCATGTCTCTACGTACGACACAAAGTCTTCATTCCCAACTCCTGTGTTTTCCACCCACTCCTTCCGTTCTGGATCATATCTTTCTCCGCTGTTTGGATACACTAGTATTGGCTTCCTCGTCACCTTTACACAACAAATGCAAAAAAAAAAAAAAAACCTTTTTTATTAGTCAAAGAAAAGAAGAAGAAAAAATATGCAAACCCACCTTTGCAATCTCCTTTACTAGGCCTTCTATGAATCTTGGAGGAGTACAGTTGATCCCAACAGCCACCACTTTGTCACAAGCTTCAGCTATGGCTATACAGTCCTTGATTGAATCCCCGCTAACCACGTTCACTCCATCCTTGGAGTTGAACGAAAACCACCCTGGAATCTTCACCACCCCTTCATCTAACAGCTCTGCAAATGCCTAGAAAAAGATAAACCCTAAACCTTATTAACACCCACTAGGCACCAGAAGACGAAGAAGAAGCTACAGTAGTTATTATCAGCAGGAGGTACCTGAGCCTCTAGCTTGTTTGGAATTGTCTCGAATGCGATTATATCAGCACCAGACTCTGCCAGAACTTGAACCCGTCTCCGGTGGAAATCCTTGAGTGTTTCTAGCGTGATCAAATCACCATAGATTCCACTGACAGAGCCAACAAATATCGTTTTTTTTGTAAGGACCAAATAAAATCTAAACTGTGTAACTGATACAAGCGAGTAAAAAGGGTAAAACACCTGTATTCAGATCCATCAGCCAAGTAAGCACCGTAGCTACCAACAGATGCTGCAACTAGTATAGGCCGCATCTTCTTCTTATCATCATCAGCAATGTCGCTGGAGGATTTGCATTTGTCATAGAAGGTGGTGCGAGCTTCACATGCTATTTCAACGCTCTTTCTAAGCAAAGATTCGCTTTTCTCTATTGAGAAGCCTTTTGCTTCAAACCCCTGAATCGTGGCCTGTTCCAACAAATATTGAATCCACCATTTAGTGCCCCTCCTCTTATAAAAACAAAAAAAGAGATGATCAAAAGAGAGAAAGAACCTGGTAAGAAGCGCTGGAGATGATATCAGCACCAGCTTCAAGGTAATCCAGATGCACCTGCTCAAACAGAACCAGCAGCTATTATTATATGAGAGTCAGTAGAGAGCAACCTGTAACTCTGTTTATTTTTAAGTATACTGAGTTTTAATAAACAAATAAAAAAAAGAGATGACACTTCCACTAAAGAGTACACAAAGAAGCCTTGTTAATACCAAAATCAATGAAATGACTTAGGGATGCCCTACCTTCATCCATCCAGATAGTTACATCTTTGGCAACTATTCAAAAACAAAAAAAAAAAAGAAGAAGCAACTTTTAAATCTAAATCTAGGGTTTATTCAATTCAAATACACACACACACACAAAATATAATAAGCACAAAAAAACTAGTCAAGCAGTTGGATTTGTACTGAGGCGAGCAAAACGTTCGTTCGATCTAGAGAAATAAGCAAAAAGAAAAAGAAAAAAAAAAGAGAGAGATTGAATTTGTTAGCTACGGTGTGAATGAGGTGAGGAGAGGTGAGCAAACATTTGGCGCTCCAGAGAGGATCGTTGAGATCCGCTCCATGTCTCTCCAACTCCGTTGCTAGCCCTCCGTCTATTATCCCATACCCTCCTGTCTCCTTCAACCACTCTTTCATCGACTTAAACGCCTCCGCCTTCGAGCTTCCTCCGTCCACCACCATCCTCAACAAACTCCCGACTGTAACGTGTGACCTAAACTTAAACCAAACAAATGTGAACGAACGAACTACCACTTCCTCTCTCTCTCAGCCGACACCTACTTAACTCAAATACACAATACACAATACACATGTCCTTGTTTTACAAGCTCTCGCAATATTGTAGATTAAGACCTTTATCTTTTACACTTGTAACAAAACCACCCCATTTCTTTTTAACATTTTCAATCAGACCCTCCGGTCTGGTCCCCATTTTCTTTGCTTCAACATTCTTTTTGTATTATTATCCAAGTGTAAGAGATGATCGATCCTCTCACAAAATAAATAGAAAGAAAGAAAGAAAGCTTTTATCATCAGTTTTTATACACAACAGGACTGTGTACTAGTAGTAGTATAAATACATATATAGAGAGAGATGGATTGTTTATGACAAAGACCACACCAATCCAACTCCAATGTCTCAACAAAAATTCGGAAAAAAATAATAATCACGCAGCTCTCAAGAATATTCAGAGCCAAGGGAATGAGAGAGAGAGAGATCAGGGGCCACGAGGTTTGAAGAAACAGAGGCACCCCTGAAACTTGTCCGGTGGTATCATTCCCCCGCCTTTGCTTGTGTTTACCGCTTCAAGCAGCTTCACTACCTCCTCCATCTCCGGTCGCTTGTCTGGATTCGGGTCCCAGCATCTCCTCATTATGTTTGCCACCGACTGTGGGCAGCATTTCGGAATCTCTGGTCTCAGATTCTGTTCAACCAATACACACAGAGAAAATGAGATTTTCTGATTAAAATAAAGAGATTGTAAAAATAAAGAGAGAGAGAGAGAGAGACCTTATGAACAACGGCATGAGAGATCTCAGCAAAACTACAGTCAGCGTAGGGCATGTCGCAGCAGTATATTTCCCAGAGGCATACACCAAAGCTATACACATCGCATTTCCTGTTGTAAGCCTTTCCTTCAAGAACCTGTCCATCCCCACCGAAAATACTTAAAACCTTTTCAATATATATATTTTGTGTTTCGGAATTACGAAACACAAAAGAATCTAATAAATAGAAATACCTCAGGTGCCATGTATCCGAGAGTTCCAGTTTCACCGGTCATGTCTTGAGGGTTCTGAGCCTCGACTCTAGCGACTCCGAAATCAGCAATCTTGAGCGTCTTGTTAGGCTCCAGTAACATGTTCTCTGACTTGACGTCCCGATGTACAATCACCTTGGAGTGGAGGTAACTCAGCCTAAAAAAGAATGCAATTTTTGTTCTTTCTTTGACTCTCCCAAAAATCAGGGATTTAAAGATATAAAAGCAGAGAGAGGGGGTTAGTTTACCCTCTAGCGAGATCCAAAGCGAGCTGAATGACATCCTTGATGGGGAGTTTGGTGCGATACTTCTTGATGAGGAACTTTTTGAGGGTGCCACCAGCAACATACTCAACGACAACACAACAGGCCTTGGCAGGGTGTGCAGAGTTGGCATGACCAAGAGAATCACTAGAAGAAGGGATCTTGAGATCAGAGGTTCCCATGGATGCTCCTATAAACTGCAACCAAAGGAAAATGATGTTGAGAATTCAAAAGTCAAAGCTTTCTTCTTCTTCTTCTGAATTTAAGTAAAAAAAGAGAAGGCCTAGTAACCTTGGTAACGTTGGGATGATCGAGCTTCTGCCAGACGGCGACTTCTTGTTCGAAGGAAATGCGGAGATCATCTGCTGTTGAGACACCATCTTCTCCCCAATCTAACACCTTCACTGCACAAATTTGTAACACACCCCGAAATCATATTATTTAATTAATATTACAGAAACAAAAAGAAAGAAAGAAGGTTGACTAGTAGTAACGGACCAGCGACTTGTTGACCGGCGTAGACACCGCGGTAGACAGTGCCGTAAGTGCCGCGAGCGAGGACGTGATTCATATCGAGTTTGGAGAGGTCGATCTCCCATTCCTGCATCGGACTCTTCCTTGACTTCACGGCAGCAGAGGAGGAGGAGGGTTGAGCACCCATATTCAAATCCCATTTTTTGAAATCTAGAGTATCCGCCCTCACGTATTGACCTCCTCCTCCTCCTCCAGCGCTCCTGCTCCCCACCCCTCCTAATTTGGTGGCGTCCGATCCGATTTCCATCGATTTCCCCGCCTCTCCTCCGCTTCCGGACGCCATTGCTTTGCTTGATGAAGACCAGCAGATGAGGAGGAATCCAAAAAGGGAGTTGAGGACCAAAGTTAGGGTTTTATAAATTATTCACCAGTTATATCTTTATGTGGTGGAGAAAGACAAAAGAAGAAGAGATTGATTGATTGTGATCTCCACACACAACATACAAAGAAGAAGAGAAGAAGAAAAACTCTCAATGATTTTGAGTTATCATCTCTCTCTGTCTCTTCTTTTGACACTTTCACCGCCCCCCTTCTCTCTCTCTCTCTGGGTCCAGCCTAGATATTTTGATTATTCTTTTTTGTCCTCTCCCTCCCGCCCATTATTATACAATTTTATTTTATCTACGTGTCTTTCTTTTTCCTTTCATTCTTCTTTCCTCTCTTTCTTCTGGACACAGCCTTCCTCCAGTTTCAACTCTTGACAATTAATGGGTTTGTATACATGTCCTTTTGAGTTTGCATTACTGCTTGTATTTTTTTTTTTTCTTAATATGTTACCACAAACAAACATGTACACTACCCCCTGTTTTGACTTTTCATCAAATAGACAGGCAGATATGTGAACGATTCTTCCCGTAATTGGAAGGAAGATTTCTAACCACTTTCTGCTCCTCTCTCCACCACTTCATAATTGTCATTTTCTGCTGATTTTACACCCCGCATTATAAAATAAATAAAGCATCATCCATTGAGAAACGAACAACGTTTTTGGATTTTTGACGCTAACACCCCAAAGGTCCACTCTTTAAAGAACAAGCAGAGCATCTCACGCCTCTCTTTTAGATTACGTAACTTGGTTTCTTTTAATAATATTCAGTTTCTTTTTTTTTTTGTCGGGTTTATTATACTATTAGAAACAAGAGAAACATTACATAGATGATATTACAGCTGACTATTCTACCTGCCTTATAAAAATTTATGTCTGACTGCATCACCCTGGGCCGCCCTATGAAATTCATTCCTGACGGTATTTTTTGTGCCATGCTGAAGATCCCTTGTAAGACGTGTCTCCAATATTCTGCATAATTCGCCTTCTCCGGGAATTGAAACCCAAACCTCCTGGTGTAGAAATTGCGTCGTCTGAGATTCGAACCCCAGACTTGGGTGTAGAAACCTTTTAAACCTTGACCAATAGGTCACAGTGCTTCCACCCATTATTCAGTTTCTCAGTCATGTGAATATGTTTTGGAATCTTCGTCCGTCGTTATTACTTGTGAGCACAAAGCACCAAAACCGATACGCATCCCACCAGCATATACCTATTCTATTTTTTTTTTTTTGAATCAAACCTTTTATTAGGGAACCCAACAATACATTTGCAAAATAAACACTTCTGTTTGATAATTTATCAAATAAGAGGACAGATCGATTTTTATACTACAAGAAAAAGTTTCATAACATTTTCTCCCCTCCTATATTTTCTTGGGCTACTGATGCTGCATTGCTCAGTGGACTTTTGGTAGGATGGGCTTTTGAGAAGCGATACGTCTCTCTCAAATTCTGAAGAAAGTCTATTCTCACCTCTGTAAATACTCAGTCAGATATCCTCTGAGCTCACTACCAGGCGGCTCGCTCTGCTTGCAGTACCGCTCTGAATATCCCACGTCGTGATGACCCGATAAAGCAACATCTTCTTCCAGATAATCTCCACAATCTATTATGATGTTATGCAATAAACAACACACCAATATTATACTTGGTAATTTTCTCCTGTCTGGTCTCCACATAACCTTGCTGAGAATCCTCCAGCTTCCTTTTAGCTGTGCAAAGGCCGTAGCAGCCACTGACCTCACCCTCTCGTGCCTGTCGTTGAAAGCCAGCATGGGGGGATCATCCCCGGTGGTGTCGTGAGGAGTTATAAGCCAAGGAAGAAGCGGGTAGCTGAAACCTCCAACCACATACTCTCTAATCTCAGCTCCTTGATATAACGTTTTGGGATTGCCGTCTAAAATCTGACCGGTCTCAGAGAGTTTGAAGAAACCAGACAAGTTAAGAAGTTTGGAGACGGTCATACCGCCAGGCCAGCCGGTGACCATGTTGAGGAATCTCATCTCGTGATCAAAGACACCTTGCAAGAACATGCTGTAGTTCTTCTCCTGGTCGCACCAGTCATCAGATGCTTGCACAGCTGGGAGAGTCATGATGATGTGCGTTGTATCTATCGCACCGCAGCAGTTGGGGAGACCGTACATCTCCTCGAACTTGGATTTGATCTCTTCGATTCTGTCGGAGTCAGGCCATCTAAGATGGTGCTTGGCGCGTTCCTCGAGGGCCTCGATGAATCTCCAGGTGACCTGAGAGACAGTGGACTGGCCAACGCCAAAGGCAGCACCGACGGAGACCTGAGAATCACCGGAAGCCAACCTACGGAGAGCAATGGCGACTTGTTTCTCGACGCTGAGAAGCCTGCCTTCGATGTTGATGAGTCCGGAGGGAGGCCTGGAGATAAGATCCTCCCTGACGAGGGAACAGATGTAGCTAAATGTGGTCTTGGAAGCCCTAAAGAAGTACTTGAACGCATCTTCTTCCTCCAAGGGGACGCTAACACCTGCCCAATTACAAAAAAAAAAAACAACCCCCCGTGGAGGAGGACTGAGCTAAGTAATCACTGTTTGGTTCATCAGCAAATGAGAAGAATCTAGATTGAACACTGTACAAAGACTAGTCTCAAAGCCATATATATTGATTAATCAGAGAGGAGAAGGAAGAGTGGGAACCTGAGAGAGAAGAGTTTCGGAGGAAGAAAGTATCCCACCAGTCGCAGTCGATAGCCTCCGGATCTACAGGAGGATTCGCCTTTTTTTCACCCTTCCTCTTCTTCTTCACCTGAGGAGGAGGAGCCATCATCAATTCAACTCTACTCTAAACGGTTGCGTTCAACGACTTACTACTACTCTAGTGGATGGAATGGATGGAGGTGAAAAATGGACTCGAGGCCTCCACGGTCGTTTAATTACACAGGCCCAGACTGTTCCACGGTGAATACGTCCTCTCTCTCTCTATTTGGGGGCCACTGGGCCCAGCTCGACTCGTGCACCTCATCTTAAAGCAAAACCAAGTATTATATTAAATGGGATAATTAACTTTCAAAAAGCATTCATTACACATCTTTAAGAGTAAAATAATACCTTCTTTTGGTATTGTGTCTGCTAATTTGCTTTAGAATATATATACTATATAGTCATTAAATTGCTTTTACACTGAAATAAAAATCTAACAATAAAAAGATGGATGAGTGTTTGTACTTTGAGCAAATCATAATCTATCCATCATTATACATTTTGCAAGAAAGAAACACAGGAAAAAAAAAAGCAAAGTTCTGTTTTGTAGTTTTTTTTTTTTTTTGCTCAACTTCAACTTTCATTATCCAATTCGTGGCAACAAAATTATAACCTCACAAGATTTTCACCTCACATACAATATCGGGATCTAGTATCACCTAAAAGCACATAGATGGATCCTACACTACCGAATCAAACCGATATTACATTTTTCATCACTGCGAGAACATGATCATCCCACTACTCGGAATGAACATATTCTTGCCAGCAGAATCAATAATGAGCATTCTCAGATTATCACATAGCAAATAAATATTTTATTTGTCGTATTTTATTTAAGTTCTGTTTTGTCGTATTTGATTTATCTAAAAAGAAAATTCGAAATTCCAAGGAAATAAATATACAAGTTTGAAATTTTGAAAAGGGAAAATAAACTCTTCTTTTTTTGCCGCTCTGAGACGAATCGACTGGCTTCTTCTTCATCACCTTCTTGGCTTTTTCTCTCTCTGCTTTTCAAATTATATAAAAATTGTTTCTTTTGATAAAAGTATCGCATTTTTAGTATAAGTAACAGTGTAGTTCTATTCCCTGCTCATCTACCACGGTGTCGGTAAGATTGAAGGTCCCAAAAGAGTTTTTATATAATTCTATAAAAAATTGATTTGGCTTTGTTGTGCATATGATGAGTATGATTAGAGGAGCTGGTTCATACTTCTGTCATGATTACTGTTTTGATGAAAGCAATTATAAATCTTTGCTGAAAGCTACATCTTGATCTTATTTTGGTGCATGACGTGACACTGATTTGATTTCAACCTCCATTTCTGTAGCTGATTGATTCCATTACGTTTTTTTTTTAAATTTTAAATATTTGTGCGGTTTGTGCTTCTTCTATGTCTCTCTGTGCTTGTTTCTAGTTTACAAATTATATCTTGTAGAGAGTTTATTTTGCTTTCACTCTTCTCCTCATATATATGTTTTCTGTATGTTTCAAGATTGTGTGGTGAAACTTGGAGCATGGAGCGGTATGAAGTTCTTGAACAGATTGGGAAAGGTTCCTTTGGCTCTGCTCTTCTTGTCCGACACAAACAAGAACGAAAGAAGTATTTTTTTTTATATGTCTCTCTACTTTCTTTTTTAAATTGTTTCTGGTTCTGCTCTTCTTATCCATCTCTACTCTGCTTCTGCTTAAATTCTCACAGATACGTCTTGAAAAAGATTCGTCTCGCTCGCCAGTCTGATAGAGCTCGCCGATCAGCTCATCAGGAGGTTTACTAATCTCTTCTCTTCCCTTTTTTTTTTTATTAATATTTTTTAAAGATAGATGAGTTAAAGAACATCCATTGATGTTTCAGATGGAGCTTATATCTACAGTCCGAAATCCATTTGTTGTCGAGTACAAAGATTCATGGGTTGAAAAGGTCTCTTGTGCTTCCCTCTTTGCTCATTCTCTCTGCGAAGAAAAAAAAAAAGACTTAATCATATCTTTGTGTTTCCAGGGTTGCTATGTGTGCATCGTTATTGGATACTGCGAAGGCGGAGACATGTTAAGAAAAAAACAGTTTTCCCTCTTTCACATATACGTTACAAAAGACTTTGACTCTTACTTACTTTGAGTTTGAATCCTCTTGCAGGACAGAAACTATTAAAAGAGCATGTGGTGTTCATTTCCCTGAAGAGGTTTAAGTCTTTCACTTGTTACAATCTATGACTGCCTTTTAAAAAAAAGTTGACAAAGATAGATAAAGAATAAAATATTTGCAGAAACTATGCCAATGGCTTGTTCAACTCCTAATGGCACTCGATTATCTTCACTCCAACCACATTCTTCACCGTGATGTCAAGGTACAAGTGATAACCTCAATGGTTTCTTCTACAAATCTCTTCCTTTCAAGCATCTAACTGTCATTCACATTTCTTTTTCAGTGTTCTAATATATTCTTGACAAAAGAACAAGACATACGGCTTGGTAAGGTTTCTGTGATATTCACCTCGTCTTTGCCACTTTCGAGATTCTATTAACGTTCTCAACTATATCGGTCTCAGGTGACTTTGGCCTCGCAAAGATTCTCACTTCTGATGACCTTACTTCCTCTGTAAGTTACACTAACAGGTCGTGTGTTTCTTTCTCGGACAATGTAGTGAAAAGTCAAGTGCGGTTTTTTTTGGATAGGTTGTTGGGACTCCAAGTTACATGTGCCCTGAGCTTCTTGCTGACATACCTTACGGATCAAAGTCAGACATTTGGTCCTTGGGTTAGTAAAACTAACTATGCTTTTCTTCATTAGTTTTTTTTTTGTTACTTAATCATGCCAACACTTTTTGAGATTGTGACTAACCTTTAAAGACATTCAGGATGCTGCATGTACGAAATGTCTGCTCATAAGCCTCCTTTCAAAGCTACTGTAAGTGTCTTTATATTAAGTCTTGTTGATCAGTTTTTTTTTTCTTTTGAGTTCTGATTAGGAGTTAAACACCCTTGATAACAGGATGTGCAGACATTGATAAGCAAAATACACAAACTGATAATGGATCCCATCCCTGCCATGTATTCCGGCTCATTGTAAGTCTGATACCCATATTTTTCTCTCTGTTAACACTACTAAATCGACTTCAACCTCTTTCTTTCCTCTGCTTATCTGCATGCAGCCGAGGCCTCATCAAAAGCATGTTGCGGAAAAATCCTGAACTGAGGCCAAGTGTATGTTTCCTTTATTAATTGGGATTAAAATCATCAGAATTGAGCTGAGCTAAGCATGTTGTTGTTATCTCACTGCAGGCTAGCGAGCTGCTTAACCACCCTCACCTTCAGCCTTACATCAGCATGGTTTATATGAAGCTAGAGAGTCCCAGACGGAGCACTTTCCCACCCCAGTGGTCAGAGACGAAGGAAAGAAGGCGTTCTTTTAGTAGTAACGACAGGAGAGTGAATCCGAGTGTCTCTGATACAGAAGCAGGCTCCGTGTCTTCTTCGGGGAGAGCCTCCCATTCACCAATGTTCAGTGGAAGAAAAGTCTCAGAAGTAACTGTTGGAGTCGTCAGTGAAGAGATTGTTGCACAAAGGAAGGATGGAGTACTTAAGAAGCAATGTGGTGGTGCAGCATCATCTAGAACCCCGAGAGTGGCTTGTGTTATGCCAAAGAGGCTTGAAACGCCGTCAAGCACTCCTCGTACTCTTGAGCTGGTAAGACAAAAAATAATTAAAGATTTTAAATAAACAGAGCAGTGATCTCTCTTGTTCATCAGACGAATCCTACAGAGAGGAGGAGGAGGAGAGCATCTCTTCCGTCGGTCGTGGAAAACCCTCCTTACGGTTGCGAATCAGATATCATTGCTATTTGCGGCCTAAAGTCACCGGACGTTTCTGTAAACGCTCCAAGGTTCGACAGGATCGTTGAATACCCTCAAGATCTCTTCCAGAACAGAGAGACAGCCACCTCAGGAGGAGGAGCCAGGCGATTTTCTTATTCTTCTGCTAGGACGAAAGACAAGTGCACAACAACGAGTGAAAAGACAAGGTCAGTGTCGGAGGTGAAACAGAGAAGGTTCGACACGTCGTCGTATCAGCAGCGGGCGGAGGCACTGGAGGGACTGCTGGAGTTCAGTGCAAGGTTGTTGCAGCAGGAAAGGTACGATGAGCTTGGTGTTCTCCTTAAACCTTTTGGGCCGGAGAGAGTGTCTCCGCGAGAGACGGCCATCTGGTTGACCAAGAGCTTCAAAGAAGCTTCCGTCTAGTTCCAATCCCTTTCCATTTTGCTTGTGTTGTTTGTATAATAAATAAATAAATAAACAAACTTGGTTTGGGGTTGATGGGCCTTAATATTATGTTGGGCCACTTTTAATTGTGAATGGGGTCATTTCGTAAAGATTAATAAAAGATGGGTGTGTTGTTAACAAGAAATGGGAACTAAGGGGTCATTTCATAATACGGAAAAGGAGAGAATATAGGGGGGACCCAGTGGGGGGGGGGGAAAGGGACATGAAGAAGGAAGGAGGAGACAAAGATGGAAGCAGAGACTCTGGAACCTTATCAACTGTCTTTCTCAGATCTTTTTGACCGAAAACGATGTCAGTTGATCTCGAGGAACGTGATGGAAGCACTTGGTCCAAACGGTCCCGGCCTGCTTTGCATCACCGGCGTTCTCGGCTCCGCCCTCCTCCGCCGTAAGCTCCTTCCGATGGCTCGTAAACTCGCTCTCGTTGATCCCGATAAACGCAATCGCATTCTCAAGGTAAAAAAATGGTGCTTTCCTCTCAAAGATTGAAACTTTCTTTTGTGTTTAGTGTAATTGAATTTCTTAACTTAAAAAGATTGCAACTTTTGATCTCATGTTTTGACATAATTATTATTAATCCTACTACTAAACTGACAAAAAAAAAGGAGCACCACTTGGGAAGCGACGTTCCTCTCAAGAATCCAGAACGACTTGTCTCTTCTTTCGCTATGCACCTCAATTATCAACCATCCCCTTCTTCTAATTCTTGTGGCGCTGCAGAGGATGATGATGATGATGATGAGTTCAATAATCTTGGTCTTGTGTTTAGGGAACTTGGGTTTTGCATGATGGATTTGGGTTTGTCCGTAGCCCGAGTATGCGACAGGGAGATTGGTGGAGGCTTTCTCGAGGGGACCTTACTTGATTCTTGCACTGCCAAAGGACGTCTCATACATTACCACTCCGCTGCTGATCACTCTTTTCTCAGAGAACAAACCGAGAGGAGAAGGAAGCAATCTGGTAAACAAGTCAGGAATAGAAATGAGACTGGTTTGAGTGGGAGGAGTCACTTCAATCTCTGGCAACAGTGGCATTATGATTATGGCATCTTTACCATTCTCACTGATCCTCTCTTTCTATCATCCCATTCCTGCCAGGATTGCAATTTCGTTACCACTCACTCTTATCTTAGGATCTTTCATCCCAGCAAGAACAAGTTCTACATGGTCAAGACTCCTCAGGACAGTTTTATTGTTCAAATTGGTGAATCTGCTGACATTTTGTCCAATGGGAGGCTACGGTCGACCCTCCACTGCGTGTGCAGACCTGATAAGCAGCTGGAGCACATAAGCCGCGAGACTTTTGCGGTCTTCTTGCAGCCTAATTGGAGCCACACTTTCTCTGTCTCAGAACACACAATGGAACATATAAGGTCAGGCTCGCTACAGAGACAGCAGATCCTTGATGCGGATGAGGTCTCTAAAGCAGACATTCATAATATTGTTCCACCTCTATCGTCTCGGATTAGGGATGGGATGACATTTGCCGAGTTTTCTCGCGAAACAACCAAGCAGTACTATGGAGGGAGCGGCTTGCAATCTAATAGATAAACCCTAAACCCTTGTTCGTTACGCATATGTAAAAATGAAACCCCCCTTCCTAGGTAAGTAACGTGTGTGATGTTTAGGTAGTCAAGTTCAGAGCAATTTGTTCATTTTGAGTGTGAAGCCAAGAAGAATGAGCCAACACGACAAGTGCTGCTGCCTTCTTTCTGAGAGAGAGAGAGAGAGAGAGAGAGAGAGAGAGAGACTAAAGGGAGAGTTGGGATTCGTCGTTTTTCGATGTTGGAGCCCAAAACAGTGAAAGTTGTTACTTCGTTATCACAGTCAAAAGCTCTCCCTTTCAGACTTAATGCTTTTTTTCCTGCTCTTCTTTAGTCTCTCTCCGTGACTCAGTTTATGTTTTCTGTTGTTGTCTCCCCCGAGCTTACATTTCCCTGTTTGTTAGCTTTCAAGAGTCGCATTAAGACAAAGTGGTGTTAATAAAGTTAAAGCTGCCTTGTTTACAGCCTTTCCTTTTCTCTTCTTCTAACATATTTTCATGAATGGTTTTTGTACGTGTATATCAATCAAATCGAGAAACCCTTTTCTTTTGTGAATTCAAAACAAAGATTTGAACTTTCTCTCCTTCAAAGATGCTTGCTTTGACTTGGATGTGCTTTTTTACATGGAAAAAGGATTCAAACCCTTACATACAACGGATATGGTGTAGCTTACATATATAGGTGTGTCTATTATAAGCATTTATATATCAAAAGCAAAAGAGGACAGATATAAAAGTAGTTTAAAGAAACAATAAAAATGGAAAAAAGAGGATTCATCATCATTCAAAGTGCTGTGATGCAATTCAAGCTTAATTGGTATAAAATGCAAAACGTCCAAACAAGAACAATCATTGCAAGCAAAGGAATAATCAGAGACAATATGACAAATTTTTTTCTAATTGATTGTTTTCTCTCTAAAGAATAGAGAAATGTGGGTATCCCTAGAATCAGACAGATCAAAAGGGAATAAAGGATGTATCTTTATTTAGTGGTCACCCACCTCACTTACAAAGTGCATGTGTATACTAATCTGTGTATGGTAAGTTATCAAATATAATATACTCTTTTAGATTTTATTAACACCTTAATTATGTTTGTACAAGAAGAAAAGAAAATCACAAGTTTTGATTTTATGCTTGTAGAAAAACTAGGATTAGTTGATCATACGTATTGTAAGAGGAATGCATAAAACACAAATACGAAGTTGCTATAGAAGTGGAAGAGGGAGAAAGGAAGCTGACGTAATGTAAAGCACGTGAAGAAGCATGTGTAAATGTGTGCACAGGCTGCAGCTTTGTGCTTCAAAATCAAAGCAAAAATAGAGGCCAAGGGACCAACAACATCCTCCAATGATCTCTTTGCAAACCGCTAACTAGATGCTTGATTAGTAAACACACCAATAACCAATATTGTTGTGGGGGTTAGATGTATTATAGAACCAATATTGTGGTTACTTCAATTTAAAGGCAAACATACACAAAGATGGCTTTATTCCCTCCTTTTTTTTTTCTTTCTTAGGCTCCTTTGATACGCCTAAAGTAAAATTTTGAGGTGTATTAATTAAACAAATGGAAAGATGCGAGCATGTTAATGGAAAGAGACGTCTTTATTATTTTCTGGTGGCATCCATTACTTACGCAACCACTAAATATATATTTTTTTTCAAGGTATTTACTATTTATACTTACTCACTCTCAATTATATAGTTTTAGTTTCCTTTTAAATTAAAAAAGTGAAAAACGCCTAAACGTTTTTTTGGTCTATGTATATATATTACTCACACAACACACTAGTCTCCTTGTCAAGCTTTGAACTCAAGATTTAAAAGAAAAAGATGGAGAGAGAAATGAGACGACCGAACCCAATCAGCAGCTCTCGCCGTCAGGACATAGGCGCCGGTAGTACTCAACTACCGGAAAGCCCACGAGGCCCGATGGAGTTCTTGTCAAGATCCTGGAGCGTCTCTGCCTTGGAAGTCTCCAGAGCTCTCCACACGGCCAAAGCAGCAGCAGCAGCTCCGTCCACCACCAGGACGCCTTCCCTTACCGCCTCAATACCGGAAGAAAGTAGCAACCCCGAGAAAGAAGAATGTCAGGCAGAGAACAGCCAGTTCTCGTTCGTTTCTTCTTCTGCAACTTCACAGCTTGTTCTTGAGCGCATTATGTCTCAATCGGTACGTGTATGGATTGATCAAATATTCTCAGCTAGATAGACTCTAGTTCTGTGCCTGTATTAAGTTCTTTTTTTTAAATAAATGTTTTGAAATAATGAAGGAGGTGTCACCGTTAACGTCGGGGAGGTTATCACACAGTAGCGGCCCACTCAACGGCGGTGGTTCTTTTACGGAGACCGACAGTCCTCCCATATCTCCTTCAGATGACTTCGACGACGTTGTCAAGGTACTTTGATTTCTCACTTTTCCACAACCCGCACAAATCACACATATTTTACTCTAGAATAATAACATATCAAAGTTTAAAAGGAAAAAAGAGCCCATGTAGTAAAAAAAAAAGTACAGTGAAGTGAAAGCAGAGTCAAATGAACGCTTTAATTTTGCAGACAAGAACAGCTTTGACTTTGACTCCCTCACTTTACAACCTGTGTTTATCCTTTCACTCAGAAAATAGGAAATATTTGTTTTCCCTCCAATTTATCATATACATATATGCATAATAACCAACCAATCTTCTAATCACTGAAAAATTAATACTTTAGAAATGGGTCGTTGGGCATAATTTAAGGAACTGAAGCGATCATAGGCTTCACAGCCGTATGGGTCTTGGGACTAATTCTAGTCGGCGATCATTTAAAGCAGATTATATATTTAGTTTGATACGCGACAAAATTGTTTCGTTTATTAAAATGGAAATGCATTTACTTGGAACAACTTTTGGACACGAGAATAGAAATGTGTACCGCCTAGAGCTCCTTTTATGTTTTGGCTCATTTTAAGAAACGTTCTTATTTAAAATGCCTGCCACAATCTCACTTTTACTACCTATCAGTTACTAGTCTCCACTTCATTTGCTGCTTTTTGGTATTTATCTACTTCAAAGATTAGAACACCAACTTCGTTTATCTAAACCAAGCCTACTATTACCACTGCAGTATTTTCGTTCACACAACTCCCTACAGCCTCTTTTCACCGGCACAGGAGGCACCCGTGGTACCACTGGAAACGGGAGCAACACCCCAGTGGCTGGAGCACCCCCAAAGACTGTTGGTAGGTGGCTCAAGGACCGTAAAGAAAAAAAGAAAGAAGAGAGTAGAGCTCACAACGCACATGTCCATGCAGCTGTCTCTGTTGCAGCCGTTGCATCTGCCGTCGCAGCTATAGCAGCAGCTACGGCTGCCTCTTCACAAGGCAAAAACGAGCAGATGGCCAGAGTTGACATGGCCATGGCTTCTGCTGCTGCACTTGTGGCCGCTCAGTGTGTGGAAGCTGCTGAAAACATGGGCGCTGAGAGGGATCATTTGACATCCGTTGTCAGCTCTGCGGTCAATGTTAAGTCCCATGATGACATTGTGACACTCACTGCCGCTGCTGCAACAGGTATTGTATCATTATTATAAGCATACGTAGAAATCAAATTCACTTCTGACGAGAAATCATATGTGGATTCACCCACGTTTTGCAGCTCTGCGAGGAGCAGCCACGTTGAAGGCAAGAGCGCTTAAAGAAGTATGGAACATAGCCGCTGCGTTGCCAGCCGATAAAGGTGCAAGCTCAGCGCTGTGTGGTCAGGTCGAAACAAAGCATAGCGGTAGTAGCTTTAGTGGAGAATTACCAATAGCTGGGGAAGACTTCCTTGGCGTCTGTAACCAGGAACTACTAGCTAAAGGCACTGAGCTCCTCAAACGAACTCGTGGAGGTACTCCAAAGCAACACTCGTTTAAAATGACATTAAAGGTTAGCAGTTAAAAAAAAGAAGAAGAAGGCTTTGCTGACCTTGTATATTGTAAGCAGGTGACCTCCACTGGAAGATTGTCTCTGTCTACATGAACAAAGCAGGCCAAGTTGTGCTGAAAATGAAGAGTAAACACGTCGGGGGGACATTCACGAAGAAGAAGAAACGTACATACATTTCTTAACCTATTGCCCAGATACTAGATAGCCAATAACAATACAAGTCATGGTGGTTTGCGTTTTTTGATGCAGATGTGGTGCTGGAAGTGAAAAAAGACATACCAGCATGGGCAGGGAGGGATCTCTTCAATGGGGACAAGCATCACTACTTCGGCTTGAAGACTGAGACAAAGAGAGTGATCGAATTTGAGTGCAGAAACGAAAGGGAGTATGACATATGGACTCAGGGCGTCTCCCGCCTTGTAGCCATCGCTGCCGAGAGGAAGCAGAAAAACTCCATGTCTAAATGGATGGCACCTTAATAACACAAGAAACTAGCAGAGATGAAGAAGTAGATGGCTTTGTTGAACTTTGCTATGATATAAGTAAGAATAGGTCTAAACATGAAGGAGTAGAAGAGATTCCCTTTTGTAATATGCTTTTTATTCCATTAATTGAAGAGATGACTTCTAAAGCTAACAATTTTTTTTTACACTAGAATATGTTACAGCGTTTCAAACAAACACAGATTTCAATATAAAAGAGGAATAAGTAAGATAGCAATTACATAAGTAGTCTTGAGAAGAGGGTATTAACTATCAGCAGCCCTCAAGAGAGAGAGCAGAGATAGGAAGAGGTTAATGACGTCAAGGTAAAGCGAAACAGCAGCCCAGATGTACTCGTCATAGGAGTGCCTCTTGATCAAGTTGTCGGTATCATATACAATGTAGCCACAAAAGATGATGGATGCTACACAACCATAGATCATCACCGAGATCTTTCCTAGAGGGAAGAAAATCTGCAAAAAAACACAGGATTATTATCATCAATGTGATGAAACAAACTATTAAAGCAAGGGTGTGGTGTGATGATGATCATCAGGGTACCTGGATGAAGGAAAAGACGACAAGGACAATGAGAGCACCGAACAAGAAGGGACCGAGGAAGTTGAAGTCATGGCCTCTCTTGACAGCCCAGAAAGTGTAGAGAGTGAGGGAAACCACCACAACAGCCGTCAAAATCACAGCCTCCAGGATCACTTTTCCTGTTGTTGACAAGGCAATTAATTGCATCAAATCAAATCAAATCAAATCAGGTTAGGTAGGGCTTTGGCATTCTCATTTGAGCAAACGAAAGAAGTCTTAGCCTTAGTTACCGCTGGTAAAGGCGCAGGTCAAGCCAACAGCAAAGGCAATAGAGACGGTAAAAATGGAGAGTAATAGATAGTTGACAGGATGCCTCTGGTGGTAGTAATACAAGGGACACATCACTGCACAATCCAAAACCAACCAATATGATGAGCATACATACAAGTTGCTATTATTATTAGAGAAGCTCAAGCTCAAGGAAGGAATAATTTTACCAATCAAAGGAGTGATGATAAGAAGGATGTAGAGGGCGAGGCCTGCGTTGGTGGTCGTGAAGAAGACCGATATCGGTTCAACTTTAACGACGGTGGCGGCGACGGCGATAGTGGCGAGGAGCTGGATGGAGATTATGGAATAGACCTTACGGATGAAAGACCATCGGAGCTCGGGGCTCTCCATCATCATCGGGTACAGAGGCGTCTCTGCCGACTCCAAATCATACTTCTGGTTCCACATCTTCTTCCCCGATCAGAGAGATTATTTTCACAATCTTACACCAACAACAAATGCCGATTGACAAGAGAGAGAGAGAGAGAGCGATTGAGAATTTGGGGACGTCGTCAGCGAAATATGTAGACGACCCAATAGGCGGCGAACTTGAGAGAGAAGCTTCCCGATACGTCCACCGATTAGAATAATTCGACGCCTCAGATCAAGACACGTGTAGACATCCTAGTTGTTCATCCTGCTCCGTGGGCCTTTTGAGAGTCTGATCTGTTCTCTTTTAATATTTTATGGGCCGATGACCCAGATATTACAACGTTACTGACTTCTTTGGTGGTCAATTTTTTTTACTTTTGACTTGACACTGCTAAAATTTGTTCATCTTGATTTTCATCTCCCATTTCCGTATACTTGTTTCTGTCAGTAAATGTTTTCCTACGGTTTATTTTATGTTTATAAACAAAAACAAAAGGCACGTTTCTGGCCTTTCTGACCGGATGAATACAATAAATCACCTTGGAAAGATACAATGAAAGTGACTGAATGTTAGTGCATTAGCTATATATTGAAATCCTAATGAGTTTCCTTTTCCAACAGAGGTTATAATTTGTAAAGACAACAATATTTTCAGGAATTTACAGGTAAGACTCGAGAGTGTACTTGTATACATAATGTTTTTTTTTTTCTATTTTTATCCACCACCTTCTGATGCCTGCCCGCTTCCTTTTGGACTTATTATTCATTCACAATTTAGGGCTTGGCTTGACTTGACTTGTGAGATACGTTAATATACAGCTCAAGTCTTCTCTACACGCTTCTAAATTTCTTCAAGACAAGGATGTTCCCCAATCATATACCAAACCACCACTTGTATTTTTTTGCCAATTTATAACTGCAGCAAGGAGTTAAAGCTTACAGCAAGAGG
Organism: Raphanus sativus; assembly: GCF_000801105.2. Lineage (NCBI taxonomy): Eukaryota > Viridiplantae > Streptophyta > Magnoliopsida > Brassicales > Brassicaceae > Raphanus > Raphanus sativus. The sequence continues at coordinate 50,126,197 of NC_079514.1, read as the reverse complement.
AAACGTATCCTTCTTTTTCTCTACAATTACGAGCTCGGGGGAGGCTGGAAATAAGGGTGCTGCAGAGCTTCATCAACACTCACTCTGTCCTCCTACACTCCCCACACAAATATCATCCAAATAACCCAATTCTCTATAAGGATAAGATCATTGCAAGGTATAATATACATATAACGGGAAAAGACAAGATGATCTTACAGGGTACCACTGTAATAGACTCCGCACCAACCTTAAAGCCCAAACATTAGGAAACCTGCATTTTCCTTTCCACATTTCAGAAAAAAACTGTGCCTAACATCTTCTCCAAAATTACCTTCGTATCAAGGAATCATCAAACTAACCCAATTTTAAGAGGGTCTCTACTCTTTATCTGTTCTCCAAAAAATTCTTCAGAGCATTTCCATGACGCAAGCGAAATCCCACCACCCTACATCCCACAGTATATATAACCGCCTTTGCATAAGATAACACCCATCCTAAATCATCCAAATTAAAATTCACCCTGGCTATAGACATTGAAGAGACTCAATAGCAAATGCATGGATCACTATGAGGCAAAAAAAAAAACTAAACCTGCTTACCAAGAATAATTGAACAACATAATCTCACCAATTTAATATCAAACTGATTTTTTTTAAGACAAGTCAAACAAAACATAGGTATATGAATTTACTAACCATGGTCACTCAACGGAACAAACTTTTCTTTACCTGCTTTGAGCTGCCTCCACCATGTTTTAAAGAGCTACCTGGGATTAGGATGCACATTTCCATAAAGGATCGAAGCCTGCCACCCAATATTGAAATCCAAACAAATAACTAGTTGTCACCAAAGAGTGGTGTCGTGGTCGGTCTCAAGCAAAAATGATTTACACTCCTAAATGTAACTTACTTGTATGCAAGCTCTTTAAAGTTTTCACTCCAACCTCTGATATGTTGATCCAGAAGGGCCCGTGTAACAGAACTAATATCAAAAACGTTTGGTGATCCTAAAATCATTTCTAACATCACAACCCCAACACTCCACATATCGTATCTGCAAGAAAAAAGGTGTGTCATATATTTGGCCAGGGTCAGTTGGAGCCACGCTTTAAAAATAAATAAATAAATAGTAGAACTCCCATACTTCAATGTCAAACTGGTCGGCCCACGGTGCCAGCTGCTGTTCATAATGGCCTCGGGCGGTGCATAATCATGAGTTTGTTCCGCTCTGAATTCAAGATAACCCAAAGCATTGTGAGAATCAGGATTCGCAAACCAGAGAAGGAAAAATTTCCAAAATAAATATACAAAAGGAAATAAATACCTTGAAGGACCTGCTGAACCATAATAATGTTTCATTGTGAATTCATCAAGTGCACTGCCAAAGTCAATGATGCGCCTAAAAAGTGATTGTAACACCATCAGTTACCAGGAAACATAAAATTACATAAGCGGAGTACTAAAAGATTCGAGTGTTGCAGAAGTTTAAAATACGTGGAGCAAAATGAATAAACTAGAAAACTGTTATTAAAGTACATTTTGGTTTTGAAGTTATAATCTCCTTTTGGTGCACCCTTTAAGCATCTGCCTGACTTGAGGTCTTCAAGGCATATCACCATATTCTCTAAGGAACATGCCATGCATCCATTGTAATTAATTTCCGTGAGGATAGTCATCTGTCACAGATTGTACACTATATGATGAACTACTATTAACGTAGAGTATTTCTTACCTGGTTTTATATCTCTGTGAGTAATATTGCGATCATGGCAGGCCTTTAAACCCAGCAACTGAAAAGAAGGTTAATGTGTAAAACGAAGTAAGCACAGATACGATTAGATCCCCAAGAAGCATCTGTCACACACAAGAGCAAAATCAGAACATTCTCAAATTCCTACCAATTGCCATATTATTCTGCGCATTTCTTCTTTTCCTGATTCTGTTGTCTTCAACCAGGTCCACCAGTTTGACGGACGAAGTATCTGCCCATGACTTGCCTCTTTAGCCTTTTCACCAGTAGGAATATTCTCTGCTTCTTCCACAGTGTACATCAGCTTTGATAAAGACACACCCTCGTGATGAAACACAAGCCATATGTCATTATATCGAGATTCAAAATACTCTATGTATCTCGCAATATGTTTCAAACCCTCTTCAGAGAGATTCAATTCTGATGACGCTGATTGAGAACTTGACGTTTGCGCTGAAGAAGAACTCCCACTTATACTGTATGCATTTAGAAACAATTCACCAAAATGTTTCTCCCTTAGACCACTTAAATACACAGTTGGTCCCCTCTCTACCTGTTTAGGGAAAATAACAGACAAATGTATAAATTTAATTTGTAAAGGAACAAGGCACCATGTAGTTCGATAGATAAATGACATAACGAGCAGGGATCTAACTCTTGCAAAGAATAACCTATGCCAGATCCTTCACAATTTATTTATGCAAGAACCACTCAGTCTGAACTTTGAAACCATTTTTTAGGGTAAGAAATAAACGGTGGAGAACTACTGCCACCCCCAAAATAACCAGAGACTAGAGAGTAATGCCCACATCACAGATACAAGTCTTCTCACTATCACTCGAAGCATACAAATCTAGAGAAACGCGAAAAGAAAATGGCTGGCACGTATCATATATATAAAAGGTAAGATTAGAAAAGTTCCAAAAGGAACACACACCATTATACGCTTCAAAATGAAGGAGTTATCAGGACCATTAGCATCATGATGATCTGTAGATGTACTGTTATCAGCGTATCCGTTGGTATGACCACCACTTTTTGATGTATTCTCATCTTCCTGGATCCAACTAGTAGCGTTACTTCCTTGATAGCAATTCCAGTGAAATGCCAACCATACTTCACCAAATGCACCACGCCCAAATTTTTTCTTCAGGACATAGCTAAAATCACATAGCATTACACACTTTCATCAGACATTTTCTAAGAGTATATTTTCTATATGAAAAAAAAAAAGATAACTGTTTCCATAATATGGAGACACTAATTCCAACATGTTTCTTTGTGAGAAAACATCAGCCAAAATGCAACAAGAAGACGTTAATGCACTCAATAACATCATTTGCCCCTCCACAATTTTAGCAGTGACTACACAGCCAAGAGCATGAAAGAACTAAAGGTTTGGCGTAAGGTTGCTATTGCTAATCAGAACTAGCTAAAATCTTGAACAGCGATCCAATTCATCAATGATGATACGGAAAACGAAAAGAAACTTATCAATCACGAAGGCAAAGAAGAAGGCACCTCGAGTCCGGAAATGAAATCTCCTCTGTCCCGTTATTAGCACCGAAACCATGGAAGGGTACAGATTCAAGTAACCCAAGGAAAGTAGCAAAGCTATCAGGATTGATACACTGGTCTTGATGCTCGTTAATAGCCGTCGCAGAAGGCAAACACCAGCCTTTATCACCGGGTAAATGTTCAGATGCACAGAAGAAGGAGAATCATATGATTATAAATAAATCATTGGAAATAAAAGAAACAACAGCCATAAGGATTCTGAAAATAAAATGTCCTCACAGAAAATTTCATTTACCAGAGAATGGCTCGACAGATGCAGGTAGAACCTGAGGCAAGTCACTCATGGAACCATTAAAATTGTCCATTTGTCCCAGAGACGTACCAATAAGGTGCTCTGACATATAAAAGCAGTAAAAACTTCCGTTTTTAACTTCAACCTAGCATAAGAAGCATGGCCAGATCATATGAGTTGTAATATTTTCCAGGTCAACAATGCAAACATAACGATTGGTTAATCCCATGTATACAAAATGGTGAGATAATGCATATCATAAAGATATGTCAGAGAAACAAAAATATATGGAATAAAGTTATATGAATAGGAATAGTGGAATACAACTGGGTCATACCAGTAACCTGTTGAACATGGTTGCATGTGGTTGAACCTGCTTCAATTGCAATGGACCCGAATTTATATCATCAGGTACTGTTGAAAAAAAAAAACTGATTAGCCAAACATGAGAGTGTCACACTCCATATTTCATAATGCGGATGTCAGGAATTTGATTGCAACCGAAGAAACTAACATGGCAGTGCACATGTGTTACTCGGCAGTGCTGAATTAATCTTATATTTGTTGTCAACCATACTCTGCTCCTTCCGTTGGTGCTGAGAAACTAGATTAGATTTTAGAGGAACAACAACAGCAGCCATATTATCCATGCTTCCCTTGGCAAAGGCAGTATTGACCAAACAGTCTGCCAAAGAAACAGAGCAGTAAGAAGGCAGTCCTGCCCCATAGCTGGTTTGATTGTTTACTTCCCCCAGACGATCACATACATCTTGCACCTTCAACTTTTCAAAGATGCCATCAGATGACACTACCAAGTAGCTGTCATTAGCCAGTAGCGGCTGCCAGTCCAACACCTCAGGTGCAGAGATGACACCGTAACTGAAACAGATATCAAAATTCATAAAGTAAGAATAACAAAAGAAACACGAGTTTCAGCAATAAGTTTGTTTAAAAAGAAAACAGAAAGAAACTAAGAGAAATGCCTACCTTTTAAAAGTAAGGTCACCAATAGCACGAGAGACAGCTAGTTGACCGTTTACTCGTGAAACACCGGCCCACTCAGTGACGTAACCTCCTGCAGCTTCAACACGACTTTTTTCATCCTCTCTACTTGGATGATGATCTTTTGTTAATTCTTTGGCAATCAAACGCAGTCGCCCATTGCGATGTTCCAGTTTGAAGTCAGAGAACCTTGATGGGGAAGAAGAGTCTGGATTGCGCCTTTGCTCCCTGTACAGCTTCACTAAAGTAGCTGCAATAAGAAAATACAATTGCAAAATAAAATGTTTATTTTAAAATTACCTTAAATGATACACATAGTACTAGCTTGATTTAGAAAAAGGATGTTTCGAACCTCTAGCTTCTTCGGGAGTCTCAAATTTTTGAGAGCACAAGAGTGCCTTAGAGTCACCGATACTGGCAACCATTAGTTGACCATCAGCGAAAAGTGCAACAGTAGCCGTAGAACCAGAATTCAACTTTCGGTTAGATGCTTCCTGGAGAAAAGAAGGTTTAGCTGGTTACATCCTAATCAAGAAACTGAAGGGGAGAAGTATAAACACAACGAGAATAGGTGGTATACCTTTGTGAAAGTGGCGTCAATGTCATGGATGGCTCTCAGCAATGCTTCCTTAATTATATCCAAGTGAAGAGAATCATCGAAATTTAAAGGCAACGAGTCTCTAAACTGCATGATTTCATCGCGAAGGGGGGGAATAACAGGGTGATCTCCATTACTTGGTAACCTTCCAATGAGCTTCCTGGTGGTGGTGGTGAGAGAAGAAAAAGTAGCGTCCAAGAGGAAGTTGAGATGCAAGGCAAAATAATCCAATAAAAGTCTGGAAGACATGTCACTGGCTTCTGCACCATTATGGCCGTCAAAGACAGCTGCAATCCCAACCAAAACATCCTTGGTTCCGCTCTTTCCTGCTCACATATTACAGTGCTTTTGACTTGAGAGAGAGAAGGACACTTACTTTCAGAAAAAAAAGGTCTGTTACCGGGAAAGGGAATGCGAAGATCAAGAGCACAAAGAAGACGGTCCTCTTGGTAATTGCGGCGACCTTGAAGGGCAGCCGTGTGGCAACGAGCAGACTCTCCAGTGCGGGAACGAGAAGAAGAAGAAGAAGAAGGCCAATTCCAACGAGGACATTTGGGGGATTGAAAGACTGCGGGCGCTCCTCCTTGTTTATAAACCGTCAAACACGTGGAAGATTCCCCTCTGCAATAGCCCCAGAAGAAGAAGAAGAAGGCGATGATGATGAACACTAGACTTGATTTGACACTAGCCGTCATCTTCCCCCGCACATGATTTTATTGGACTTGTGTGGGGAAAAAAATGATTGATCCCTTAATGATTGATTTAGTAGTTATTGCGCTAAAAATAGGAACAACTCTTTCGTATCAACTAGAAGAAGATGGAGGGAGGAACGCACAATCAATTGAATTCCGATCATAAAGATGATCAGTTACCTAGATAACTTCTACGCTCGCGGGGCTTGGGTTGAAGGTGAAGTCGAGAGATTGGATTGAAGACGGTAAGAACCAGACTGGACAAGAAAAACATAACCCAGAATAACCGGGATAAATTAAATGTTTAACCGGCCGGTTCAATCAGTGTAGTATATGACGAGCAAGAGACACGGGCCTGACTAGAATGTAAAGTTTGTTAATGTGGGCCTGGCCTCAATTTTTATCCACCGATTCATGGTGTGATTGGTTTGGAAGAGCAATGTCTATCGTCTTCGAGCATATACGCCACTCGTTACTGGTGCGGTTTGATGCTCGCCGTAAAATGAGACTAGTGAACAAAAATTTCTCCTTCTCCCGTAATAATACTGTTTTTATGTGCTCTGCCTCCTCTGCGATTTCGTTTCCCACTTCTTCTCGTCTCCGTTTTAGTAGTATTCCTACAGAGCCATCAAAATCTCATCTCAAGCTGAGCCGAATTCGGACAAACCCATCATCTCTCAGTTGCCCTCCTCTGAAGCTCACCTGTTCCGATGGAGGCCTAATTGAAGCTTTTCAACGGCTGGACGGATCAATCGAAGCGTATGCCTACCTTCTTGAGCTTTGTGGGAAAAGCAGAGCTATCTCTCTGGGTCGACAGCTTCATTCCCTCCTTTTCAAGACTTTCCCCGCTATCCAATTAGATTTTTTAGCCGGCAAGCTTGTGTTTATGTATGGCAAGTCTGGGTCTTTGGATGACGCAGTGAAAGTGTTTGACGGAATGCGCCACAGAACGGCCTTTGCATGGAATGCCATATTAGGAGCATACGTTTCTAATGCTCAACCTTCTTCTGCTCTCTCTTTCTACCGGAAAATGCGTTCATCTGACAACAACGTTCCTCTCCATCTTCACTCTTTTCCTCTTTTGCTTAAAGCCTGCGCCAACCTTGGAGATATCCGGACTGGCACTGAGCTTCATTCTCTGCTCGTTAAACTTCAGTACCAATCAACAGATTTTATTCTCAATGCTTTGATTTCCATGTATGCTAAGAATGATGACCTAAGCTCAGCTAGGCGGTTGTTTGACGGGTCTGTAGATAAAAGAGATGTTGTTCTCTGGAATTCTATCATCTCTTCATATTCCACCTCTGGCCAATCTTTGGAGACTCTACAACTGTTCAGAGATATGCAGATCAATGGCCCTCCTTTCAACAGCTACACTCTAGTTTCGGTCCTTACAGCCTGCGAAGGTTTCTCTTTTGCTAAGCTGGGGAAAGAGATTCACGCTGCTGTCCTTAAATCAGCTCACTGTTTTGAACTCTTTGTGTGCAACGCCTTGATTGCAATGTATGCGAGGTGTGGTAAAATGCTTGAGGCAGGAAGGATTCTTCGTCTCATGGATAACCATGACGTTGTGACATGGAATTCTCTGATTAAGGGATATGTACAGAATCTCATGTACAGGGAGGCGCTAGAGTTCTTCTGTGACATGCTCGCTGCTGGACACAAACCCGACGAGGTTTCTTTGACCAGTGTCATTGCAGCATCAGGAAGATTAGGCAATCTGTTGGTTGGAATGGGATTGCATTCTTACGTGATTAAACATGGCTGGGATTCTAATTTGCAGGTTGGGAACACGTTGATAGATATGTATTCCAAGTGCAACCACACAAGTTACATGGGCTGTGCCTTTCTTATGATGCATGAAAAAGATCTTATTTCATGGACTACCGTCATTGCTGGCTATGCTCAGAATGATTGTCATGTAGAGGCCTTAGAACTCTTCCGGGATGTTGCTAAGAAAAGGATGGAAACTGATGAAATGATGCTGGGGAGCATCCTTCGAGCTTGTAGTGCACTAAAATCCTTGCTCATTGTCAAAGAAATTCATTGTCACATCTTGAGAAAAGGTTTACTCGATACTGTGATACAGAATGAGTTAATAGATGTTTACGGAAAATGCGGAAACATGGGCTATGCTACTCATATATTTGAATCAATCAAAAGTAAAGATGTTGTCTCTTGGACAAGCATGGTTTCGTCTAGTGCTCATAATGGTAACGAAAACGAGGCTGTTGAACTCTTTCGACGCATGGTTGAAACTGGTTTGGCTGCTGATTCTATAGCATTGTCGAGTATACTGTCCGCTGTAGCAAGTTTATCTGCTCTCATGAAAGGGAGAGAAATTCATGGCTACTTACTCCGGAAGGGTTTTTGCCTAGAGGGATCCATTGCAGTTGCAGTTGTGGACATGTATGCATGCTGTGGAGATTTACAGAGTGCAAATGCGGTGTTTGATCGGATAGAAAGGAAAGGTTTACTGCAATACACAAGTATGATCAATGCATATGGGATGCATGGCTGTGGAAAAGCATCCGTTGAGTTGTTTAATGAAATGAGGCAGCAAAACGTCTCGCCTGACCACGTTTCATTTCTGGCACTTCTTTATGCGTGCAGCCATGCAGGTTTGCTTGACGAGGGTAGAAGGTTTCTCAAGATCATGGAACATGAATATAAATTGGAACCATGGCCTGAACATTACGTGTGTCTGGTTGACATGCTGGGTCGTGCAAATTCTGTTTTGGAAGCCTTTGAATTCGTTAAAATGATGAAGATAGAACCGACCACAGAAGTGTGGTGTGCACTCCTTGCGGCATGCCGCTCTCACTCAGAGAAAGAAATTGGAGAGATAGCAGCTCAGAGGCTCATTGAGCTAGAACCTAAGAACCCAGGAAATCTTGTGCTTGTATCTAATGTCTTTGCTGAACAGGGAAGATGGAACGATGTTGCAAACGTGAGGGAGAAAATGAAAGCGGACGGATTGGAGAAACACCCTGGATATAGTTGGATTGAGATTGGCGGCAAGGTTCATAGATTTACAGCAAGAGACAAGTCTCATCCAGAGACCAAAGTGATATATGAGAAATTGTCCAAGGTTACTAGGAAGTTGGAGAAGGAAGCAGGTTATCTAGCCGATACAAAGTTCGTTCTGCATAACGTAGACGAAGAGGTGAAGGTCCAGATGCTGCATGGACATAGTGAGAGGCTAGCAATTGCTTATGGTCTACTCAGAACACCTGACAGGGCCTGTCTTCGGATCACAAAAAATTTACGTGTTTGTAGTGATTGCCATACTTTTTGTAAGCTGGTCTCTAAGTTATTTAGACGAGACATTGTGATGAGGGATGCCAATAGATTTCATCATTTTGAAAGTGGACTGTGTTCTTGCGGAGATTCTTGGTGATCAAAGCGTGACAAAGCATATCATCAATCCAGAGTCCAGACAGAAATTACTATGTCATTAGCTTCACAGGGTTTGGATATGGTCATTTGCCTGTGTCAAAAATACAAGTGAAGAGAAAGAGAGAGAGATTGCAAGGGAATTCAAAGTAAAAGACAAAGATAGAAACCTGAAAAAGAGGAAAAAATTAAAGGTAAATCAGCATTTAAAAGCAGAGACATATATATATCAACCTAGATATAGAGTCGTCTAACTAGGCTGCTATAGAGTCTTTGTAAGCAGTTTGCCAGTAAATGTTTGTAAGACACTCAACTCTTTTTTCTCTTTGTGATAATGTTTGCTTTTAAGTCCACACCTACCAAATGAATCTTTCGTATATTCTCGCCAGCACCACGAACCTCTGCTATTTTATTTTCAGGTCTTTGTATTTGCATAAGAATGATGGCTCATTTTGTGGGATACTTAATGCAGGAAGAGCGCAAACATAGGAGGGTGGTTGATGCAACTATGCAAGCATGGACCTTGGCGAAAAATTCTTCAAGGAGTACATAAGAAACGGTCAATATTTAAAATAAGGTACGACACTACGATTACATGTGTGTGTGTGTGTGAGAGAGAGAGAGAGAGAGATGCATCACAATAAAGGAGTATATATAGGGTCACAGGTGGTGGAAATATAGGTATGCAGGGCCGAGGCTCTAATCTCTTCATAGCCTTATTGAGTTTTGTCTATCGTTTTCTCTCTTTCTTCCCGTCTTAGCTGTATGCATTATGGTGCTCCCTTTAATTCACTGTTTCAGGCTTCTTTAATTCGTGGTGTCTCTCTCCTTTTTACCCCAACCATCTCCTTAAATTTTTAACATCTGTCCCTCAATTCCGCTCTCATCTCTTTCTATAAATATCTTAACGCTCTTAAACCTCAAAGCATCATCTCTCTCTTCTCTCATCTCCTTTCTTTGTGTCATATCTTGTTTCCTTATTTTCTTTCATTGCCACAGTGTATGCATTTCCATTTTATAGTTCTCCAAGATTTCAACTTCCTTCCATTTCATTATATGAAATTTTTACAAGTTTTTGCTCGGGTAATTTGAAGACAAATCCACAAGGGAACAAGTGAAGCTGCCAGCATGATCTATCTTTGGTTGAGAGATGAATGTGGAAACATATTGTTTAAACCAAAGCTAGGTCATGTCTGACAGCCTCACTCCTTCCTGGTCTAGGACTATTCACTGATGAAACATTACACATGCGATTGAAAGGAAGTGGGAAGTCCCAAACGCACACAGTTCTACTACATGAAACCCCTCTGAGTCTTCCCTTTACTTTTTTCTCTGCTTTGTCACCCTATCCACTTTCTGCTCTCATGTTTGGCGCTATAGATTTCCATAGTGTATCATGTTTTTAATGTTTTAAAGAGAACTTAAACTGTGTAATGCCAACGTTTTAGAAAAAGGAAATCTTTCCAAAATCAAATTGGCGTCTCTCCCTTATTCACTTAAACATTACAAGACAAATTATAACTTCCACAAAAGTAACTCTGATATCAAGACAAAACTCCAAGCATACTTAGTTAGCTTTAGATGTATGAACAGTGAAAGTTATCCGTGAGACTATACAGTATATAAACCAAAGTTAGCCTTACTATCCATCGACATATCTGGTAATGTCGTTTTATGTTTCTACAGAACTGAACTGGAAAGCGATCTTGTTGCATCAGTTTGAAAGGACTTGGAAGTCAGTGACCCTGACCTTGCGTGCGCTCATCGGCTCTTTTGATCAAAAAGCGTCTCTTATAAGGGATCCATCAAGGTTCACCACGTTAAATTATCACCGTATGTATTTGAATCTTTTGATCGTTCAAGTGAGCTTCACACTGCTTGTAATGTTATCTACTTTCCGATTGCTCCTCTACTCTGTGCTCTTGATATTCAGTTATCACCATTCCCTAGAGAACTGCATCCGCTATGGTACGCTGCTCAAGGTTTCTTGAGGGATGGGCTTCTTGAGCCCTTAAATAAAGATCTTGGATTCTTAAAGTAACTGAGGAAGGGTGTCTCTGAAACAGGTATGAATTTTGTGAAAAACCCAATTGGCCAGGAAAGAGATGCAATGGCTATGCAAGTTCCCCATTGCCACCCGTTAAGCCTTACTGTGTCCGCAAAGTTTTTAAGGAATTCCACCATAATGACTTGAAGCACGATAGTGATGGCTATGATTCCAATGAACAACCTGTTTCTGTGAATTCCTTTGAACACGTTTTTCTTCTCCATCTCCCTTGCATTGAATTCGTTGAAAACTTGGCAGAGCACGAAAGTGTTGAATATGAGCGTGTCCTTCACTTCCTTGCGCACGTTGAATATAGACATACCCTTGAACTGTAAGATCAAGAGTACGGCTATTTGATATAATGACTGAACCAGGAGATTCCTCCACATGACATTTGTTATCAGGGGCTCTGTTCGGCCAACTGGCTTTCGCTTAAGGAGCTCGTTGGTGGGTCGCTCTGTGGCGAGGGCCAGAGCTCCCAGAGTGTCCATGATGAGGTTTACCCACAGCAGTTGAACTGCTGTCAGAGGGACCTCACCAGCTGACACTGCTGCGATGAAATTGATCACAAGAGCTGCAACGTTCACTGTTAGCTGAAACTGAATGAATTTCTGGATATTGTTGTAGACACACCTTCCCCATTTTAATACTGTAGCAACTGATGTGAAGTTGTCATCCAGAATGACAATATCTGAGCTTTCTTTTGCCACTTCGGTGCCCTGAATTCCCATGGAAAGTCCAATATCTGCTTCTTTTAGTGCAGGTGCATCGTTGGTGCCATCCCCTGTGACGGCTACCACGTGGCCTTTAAGTCTCAGACATTTGACCATTAGAAGCTTGTCGGAGGGAGAGGACCTTGCCATCACCCGGATCTTCTCAATTTTCTGCATTCTCTCTTCCTCGGTATAGTTTCTGAATTGAACACCTTCTACAACAGCCTCCTCTTCTACATCTTTGTCATTGTGGTCCAGGATTCCGCATTCAAAAGCTATTGCTTTTGCAGTAAAAACATTATCTCCTGTTATCATCTTGATGGTAACCCCCGCAAGTTTGCATGTTTCAACAGCTTTTGAGACACCAGGCCGACAAGGATCTTTCAGACCCACAATTCCCATCAAGGTCAAGCCATCTTCCTCTAATCCTGAGTTATTCAAAGATACTTTATGGGCGAATGCTATGCATCTGAGGCTACTGGCCGCCATTCCTTGGATTATTGCCTGAATTCTGTTCTTTGCGGTGGAGTCCATTAAGTCAACGGACCCAGTGCTCGTGTAGTATTGAGAACACATAGCCAGGACCATTTCAGCGGCTCCTTTCCAGTGTACATGGACTGTGTTGTCAGATTTTCTCCGGACCAAAACACCACTTCGCTTCTTTGCAGAATTGAAGGTTTCAACGCCGAGAACATCGTATTTTTGCTTCACTGACTCCATATCCATACCCAGATTTAGCACTGTCCATGATAAGAGAGCCTTCTCTGTTGGACTGCCCGAGAACTCAGGCGTTGGCCCTGATTCCGACACACAGACACTACCTGTCGTGTTCAGACCTGTGCCTTGGTAAAGCAGATCAAGAACGTCGGATGAGATCATTTGGGTAGAATCCTCATGGATTGACTCTTGGCCAAGCCAAAACTTGGTAACTTTCATCTCGTTCAGTGTTAAAGTGCCTGTCTTGTCTGTGCATATCACTGTGGCTGAGCCCATTGTCTCACAGGCTGAGAGCTTCCTGACCATAGCTTGATCGGACATCATTCTCTTCATGGAGTAAGCCAGGGTCAGAGTCACAGCCAATGGCAAGCCTTCCGGGATTGCCACTACGACAATGGTGACTGCAACTGACACAATTCGCACAACAGAACTGACGACAGTGTCAACAGGTGTTTTGCTCCCGTTGTATTCTATTTTGCCATCTTTCTTTGTGTTCCCTGTGAAGTAACGGACTAATAACACTACCAGGACAAGTGCAGCCACCGTGAGACCAAGTTTTCCGATGGTGGAGGTCAGGGTGTCAAGACGAACCTGCAATGGTGTTCTCTCGCTAGAATCTTGGTTTATGGAGCTCATTGTCTGCCCCCAAGTTGTGCTCATACCAACAGACACAACCAGCATCTGAGCAAACCCGTCGACTATCTTAGTTCCGGAGAACAAGAAGGGATTATCCTTGTGATCGACTTCAAGATGGTCACTCTCTCCTGTCATACTAGACTCGTCCACCTGAAGGGAATGCCCATCCAAGAAAAGACCATCGGCAGGAATCTGATCTCCGATCTTCAAGAAGACAACATCACCAACAACAACATCGAAGATGGAGATATGTTGACGCCTGCTGTCCCTAAGGACTTCCACTTTGATATTACTGCTTATCTTGGAGAGCTTGTCAAACTGTCTCTCCTGCCTGAAATTGCTGAGAGCAGAGACAACTATGACCAAGAAAACTGCTACGAAGATGCTTCCGCCTTCATACCAACCTTCTTGGAGGCCGTGTTCTTTGATACCGAAGCCAAGGGAGAGAGTGGCGCAGGCCAACAGGATCAATATGGTTGTGTCTTTGAAAGCGTCATACACAAAGAAGAGAAGTCCTTTAGGCGGTGGCTTTTGATAGGTGTTAGAGCCAAATAGGTCACGGCGTCTATTGACCTCTTGCTCATTCCCGTGGATTCCTTTGGTGGCGTTTGTCCTGAGGGAAGCGGCGATACCCTCCACTCCACCCAGAGCTCGGATGCCCGGTAAGTCTTTACCCTTCATGATCTCCACGAGTCGTTCCTGATCGATGTCAGGAACGTAAGAGAGAGGCATAGAGTTGATCTTTGCTCCACCACCAGACTCGAGGGCAGTGTAGGAGAGGGAGGCATCAGAGGATTTAATTCTCCCGGGAACTATCTCCTTGACGAGGGAAAGCATAGCTCTCGCAGAGTAGATGGCAGTGTAGGCAATACGCCAACGCCTCTGGGCCTTGTTGAGGCTGGTGGTGGAAAGGTTGAGCAACAGAGCACCGTAATCATATTCCTTGAGGTCTCTCATGGTTAGTGTGTATAGAGTGAGTTTTTGAGGGGGTGGGAGTGAATAAAGAAAACCTCGCGTGCTCTCTCGCCTCTGTGTGTTGTGTGACTTGTAAGACACTCAAGGAAAGGAATGATTTCTCTTCTCCCTGAGACTCCATGCCTGCTATTTAAATCCGTATAGCCGCCTTATATTCCATTTGATAGCAATTAAATATTTATTAGTTTTAACTTGTACATAGTTTATAATTTTTGAGGCGGTGAAACAAGTTGTAAAGACACAGATGTTCGATCAGAGGAGTGGGCAGCACATCCTTTTGTACTTTGTGTGTTGACTTGTCGTATTGGTTTTGGTTTGGGTGTCGAACCAGTGTGTGCTAAAATAAAAAGAGAAGATTAAATCGAGTCTTGGTAACTTTTTGTATTAAAGCATTGTTAGTCTAGACATCCGGTGTGAACAAGCCGTCATTGTAGAATGATGAGCAATAACGTGTGTGTACCAACTTGCTCAATGCTTAGTCCGCAAGAGATGACAATTTCTCGCTAAGAGCACAGTTTTGGAAAGAAACAAGAAGAAATGTAGACAAAGCCTTTTGAATCTTCTGCAACAAGTTGTATTGTTTGCTAAGTGAATTTACACACTAACTCAAAATATATGTGCACTTGACGAATGAATCAAAACCAAGTTTTGTCAGCACTACCTACTTTTCCACAAACCAAAATAAAGAAATTGAATACTTTAATAGAGAGACAGCGGTCGTGTAAGGACAAAAGAAAGACATCATCAGTTTGATAAGATAAAGAGAAACTTCGTAGCAGTTTCCAATATCTTTGTCAAGAAATGTGGAGCCTAATCTCTCCTTTCTTATTAGTGTGAAGACGACACCGAGAGAGATAAGCCAGTTGACCTTTATATGGATAAACAAACAAATGACCTCACCTTTTTTTTTTTGATCAACATAAACGTGTCCACCAATACCTTCTCTCAACTCTTTTTTTGCCTCCTAATAATAGCTTAGGTGTTAGGATACACACGCCTGAGAAGAGAAGCAAGAGTTGATGAATGGGGACAGATTTATTATATAGAACCCCGCACCGCACACATGTTAGAAAATCCACGCAGCACCATGCTTAACATATCCAAGAACATCGAAACCAACGAGCCTTTTGAATATAAGCAAAAGTAAGCATGTTTCATCATGGCTAGTGACTTCTTGAAACGCTTCACCCACAAAAACAAAGATAATTTTTAACTGGACTTTTTGGTTTAGAAAAAGAAGAAGATCATTTGAGGCCCATCGGGCCTGAGAGTGAAGCGGGCCGATAATAATAATAACAGATGCAGTTCTGTGTTAGACACGTGGCAAACAGACAACCGTAGATTATAAAACAGTACTGGGTATTTTCTTTCATAGCGAGCCTAGCCTAGCGGAGCAACCTTACTTACTTGCTTGCTTGCTTAATCGCAAACCGGCGAAGGAAGCGAGCGAGCGAGCGAGCGAGCAAGAATCTTTGTTTCGTACTATCGGTCGATTATCGCCGACAATCACTTAGGTCTTTATCTATCTATCTTCCCTTGTTTCCCAGCATCTATTTCTTTTTAATGCTTTACTTTGGCTTTGGGGGTTTAGGGTTTTTGACAGATCTGAAATTCGAACTTTTAGTTTCGGTTTCAATAGAGAGACTTTTTGATTATTTTTAGGCTCGCGTGAGTTTTATATTGTCTGGCTGCTTCAAATCTCATGTTAACTGCACACTTGATAGCCTTGCTTTATAACCTCTTGATTGTGTAGTGTAGGTAGCAAATGAAGAAGAAGAATAATCCTAGTGTATTCTTGGATGTCTCCATTGGTGGGGATCCCCTTGAACGTATCGTCATTGAGGTATTACATCCACTCTTTTGGTCTCCCTCTTTTCTTTTCCTTTCCTTGTCTTTAAGTTTCTGTCAATTGCAGCTTTTTGCTGATGTTGTCCCCAAGACAGCCGAGAACTTTCGTGCTCTCTGCACAGGTACCTTTAACTTACTTAAAGAAGAACCTTTTTTCTTGTTTGCATGTCACATTTCATTCCTCTCATGTTGCAGGTGAGGCAGGCCTTGGAAAGACCACTGGCAAGCCTCTACATTTCAAAGGATCATCTTTCCATCGAGTCATTAAAGGTTTCATGGCTCAAGTACGTTTCCCTTCTTCTACTTATGCTCTCATTTTGTATGCTTATCATGGACTAACGACTTCTTTTTTTCTTTTTTGCAGGGTGGTGATTTTTCTTATGGAAATGGTATTCTTCAAACCTCTTATCCTCTAATCATATTATTTACAACTTAGCATCGATTTTGCACTAGCTAAGGTCATATGTATACTTTTATGTTGGTGTATACCTCACAGCCGTAGAGACAATCTAGTTAGTAGTTAGCCAACACACACCTTTAAGGATCTGACACAAAGGAGCTAATTTTACATATTTACATATGATGAAAAATTGGCACTTTAGAATGGCGTGTGGGGGTTTCTGATTCGTGACACAGAATAAATGATTTGGAACCACTTTGGTTGGTTTGCAGGCACCGGCGGGGAGAGCATCTATGGTGGGAAGTTTCCAGGTACGACTTTTTTTTTATAAGCTCTATATTCATCTTTCTGGAGTCGGAAAGAAAGTTCTCAATATATCATCATGTTACCTCTACAGATGAGAATTTTGAACTGGACCATGAAGGAGGTGGATTCCTTTCGATGGCAAATTGTGGCCCAAACACCAACGGGTCGCAGTTTTTTATCCTTTTCAAACGCCAGACACATCTCGATGGGTAATGCATGTTCCATAGATATGGTTATTCTTAGAAATTTAAGTTATTTACAAAAAAAAACAGTCATAAGGTTTAATGCAATTTCAAACGTCCTTATTTTTTCTTGAATCATTTTGTAGGAAGCATGTTGTATTTGGGAAAGTCGTGAAGGGAATGGAAGTTGTCAAGAAAATGGAGCTTGTAGGGACGAGTGATGGTAAACCAACCAGCAATGTCAAAATAATTGACTGTGGCGAAATGTCTCAGTTAAAAGCTCAGGATGCTGCTGAAAAAGATAGAGGTACCGAAGTTAGTTTTTTGAATGTTTGGAATGGCTATATGTATGATTCGGGTACTTTAATGATTTCCAGGGAAATTGAAAAAATCTAGCAAAGGCTCTCCTTCGGGTGACATATCTGATCGTGAAGCTAGGGGAACACGCAAGAAAGACTCTCGGGAGAAGAGGATTAAGCGAAAAAGAAGATACTCGTCTTCGTCAGATTCATATAGCTCAAGTTCTGAATCAGATTCTGAATCAGAAACAGATTCATCCTCCTATGAGTCTAGTTCTTCCAGTGATGGGAAGCGTAGGAAGAGGAGGTCAACGAAGAGACACAAAGGCCGACGCGTGGAAAGAAAGATCAAAGGACGAAAGGGGAAAAGGAATGGTCGAGGAGATAGACCACCTCAGCGCAGGTCTGGCTATTTGTTTAGTTAATGATATTTAGTTTAGTCTTCGCCAGTTCTTTTACGTGATTCTTTAGTGCTTTTTATTTATTTTTTTACAGAAACAAGGATAGTTCAAGTGACACCGAGAGTAGCAATTCTGATGACGAGAGAATGGGCCACAAAAAGTCAAAGAAAGCTAAAGGTAAGTTTTAACTGTTAAGAATCTTTGGTTTTTCAGCCTATATCTGGCAACTAGTTATCGTATGTGGAAGTGGCATTGCATGTTATGAGAATCTTGCTCTCTTCTTGGAACAGATGGTGTGTCTGTAAGGAATGCTGCAGATTCTAGTCCTGTGAAGAAGAATTTCTCGAGGGAGGAACCAGATTCTCTTCTGAATGAAAATGAACTTGTAGGTAATGGAAAGGCCACCAAAGTTGATAATCAACGTGCTGACTCAGTGAAATCAAGGTTTATTACCCTTACTTTGTGTTCCTCAGATTTGTTTTTGTATGTTCGTGTTCTGCTCCTATTTCCCTGGCAAATTTTACCATTTTCTATTGCTATATAGGAGTGTGAGCCCAGTGATTAGGAGAAATCAAAACAGTAGGAGCAAAAGTCCCAGTAGGAGCCCTGTGAGAGATGTTGGAAATAGGAGCAGAAGTCCTGGCGCAGAGAAAGCTGAGAGGAAATCTTCAAGAAGCCCATCTCCAAATGGAGAGCCCAAGCGCATCCGAAAGGGGCGTGGCTTCACAGAACGTTATGCATTTGCTCGGAAGTACCGTACACCATCTCCTGAGCGTTCCCCTCCTCGGCACTGGCCTAACAGAAGAAGCTTTCAGGACAGGAACACAGACAGGTAACTTAAAATCTATATACATACTCGCAACACTGTAAATAAATACTAAAAGAAGGCCTGTTTTTGTTTAAAATTTCTGGAGGTATCCTAGTAACAGGAGTTACTCCGAACGCTCGCCTAGACGACGCTTTAGGAGCCCACCCAGGAGAAGGAGCCCTCCAAGGTTTCGCAGCTTTCTTATCTCTTTATATATATAGATTCAGGCTTAAGTTTTTTGAAGATATAACTCCTAAAGACAGCACCTAGATAGAGTAGAGTCGCTTACATTATAACCTGTCTGTTTTGCGTAGGTACAACCGGAGGAGAAGAAGCATTTCGCGGAGTCCAGATGGGGAGCGCAGACGTTTCAGAGAGAGAAGCATGAGCCAAAGTCCAAGTCATCATCGTAGCCCTAGCCGTAGCCCCAGAAAGAGGCAGCCAATTAGCGAAGACCTTAAATCACGGCTGGGGCCACAAAGATCTCCCATCATAGGAGGAGCAAAATCGCTCAGCGCTTCTCCCTCAACCTCCCCCTCTGGACACAGAGGATTGGTTAGCTATGCAGATTGATCTCACTTATCCATCGATTTGCATGCTGCTGCTGCTGATGAGTTTTGTTGCCTTTGTTTTAATGCAAAGGAAAAATCGATACTGATCAGCTTGTTGGTCGGATATATCTTGTTACTCGTCACCTTTGCTCGTTGTTTGCTTTACAAGAGATTCTGTCCAGTAATTTAAATTAAATTCAGACTCTTGTTTTCTTACAGAATGGATTTGGGCTTATATTGGGATTTGCAATATCCTTGTGGTTGTGGCCTATGGGCCTATTGAGTAATTTAAATCCGTAATAGATTTGAGCTCTTATCGGGCTCTGACACTATGGACCATGTGCCTATTGAATAATTTAATTACAATAGTTTTGGGCTTTACATATATGAGAAAACAATCCTTTAGTTATGGCCCATGGTCCCACTTATATTGGGCTTTAAAAAGGTGTGAATTGTAAAAGAGAGGTGACTTTTTTGAGAAAAGGAAGAAAAAAAAAAGGTTCAAACGTGTACGGAGGGAGTCAAAAGTTTCTTTTCTGACGGTGTCAGATCTGCGAGAGAGAGTGGGTGACAAATCGGGAATCGAGAGCATCATAGTAGCGTGGAATTGAGATGGAGGAAGAAGGTGCATCTGTGG
This sequence comes from Raphanus sativus, assembly GCF_000801105.2. Lineage (NCBI taxonomy): Eukaryota > Viridiplantae > Streptophyta > Magnoliopsida > Brassicales > Brassicaceae > Raphanus > Raphanus sativus. The sequence goes on along the minus strand of NC_079514.1, from coordinate 50,106,448 downwards.
GCGATGCACGGGGGAAGCACAGGATCCTTGCTGAGCTTGGTCGTGTCGAACAGGAAGTCAAATTCTTGGAGGTAAAAAGATTCTTCTATTATCCTAATCCACACCTTGAGAAGGAATTGTGGTATGTATGTAGATTGTATTGTTTTATAATCCCCAAAAACCAGTTCTTGTCGATAAGAGATGGCTCATTGTGTTCTAAATCAGAGCACGATCCTTGTCTCATTTCCAGCTTCATTTATTCTCCTACCCTATGGAACAGACACTGTACATGTGCGTTTATTCTCAGGCTACATACTTGTGATCATAGTCATATGATATCTGCTTTTTTTTTTTTAATTTTCTCATTGATATGATCTGCTTTTCAATCTGAGGATTGTATGTCTCCACTCTTTTGTGTCTCCATCTTATCTTTCCCGTTGCTTTTTTAATAACAAATTAGCTTACTATTATCCAGAAAGAGTTGGAAGAGCTCGGCCAGACAGATATTGTATCAACCGTGTGTGAGGAGTAAGTCAGGGAATGCTTTTTTTTTTTTGCTTTCTTAACCTGAGATGATTGGGTGATCAACTTGTATATTGTCATGGCTCACAGGCTGCTTTGCGTCATCGAGAAAGCACCCGACCCTCTCTTGCCACTGTGAGTTGCTTCAAACTCTTTTTTAGTCTTGTTACATTTGGTTTGCTGACACATGCTGCTGTGGGGATGTTCAATTTTGGCAGGACCAAGGGACCTTTTAACTTAGCATGGGACCGGTGGTTTGAAGGACCTAATGGGGGTGAAGGCTGCAGATGCTATATACTTTGATTCAAGTCAGTAATGTAGGCTGGCAGTTTTGGTGTTTAAGGTATCTTTAACATGGGACCAAACAAACAATGATAAAACTATGGTTGTGACACTGTTTCAACATTGTGTGTATGTATCTCCCCATAGTAGTACAGGTGAGCATTGGATTGCATAGAATTGCTTAGTTGCACGTATGTTAAAACTGTATATATATGAGTCTGTATGAGATCCTAACAATGGTGTATGAGCTTCTCAAGAGAATTTTTTTCTGTTAGCTCTAATGTTTCTTGCATAAAATACCTCTCTCTTTGAGTACAAACACTATCCCACTCCCCACTAGATAGATGCAATTTTTAATGTTTCCAATATGACAAACATTGTGAACATAAATATAATAAATAAAACCAAATACAGTATAGAGCAAATCTAAAAGAAAAGAGACTAAACAAACTCGTCCGGAAAAGTAACATCCAGAACATGAAGTAATCTGATTCTATCTTATCTCAAACAAATTTGGGTAATTGAGTTCTTGATCGTATATATAAAAGAGAGAAAAAAAAGACTGGAAAGCAGGAGTTTGATGCACACGTCTCTCCTGTGGATTTATAATTTTACCGACCCAGAAATGAAGACCAAAAAAAACCAATCACCGCGCATTTTGCCTGCTTTTGATCATCCGCTTCAATGTGGAAAGCCAGAAGTTGCATTCATCCCATTCGCTGGTCGTCAGAAGTACCTGATACAAGAGAAAATACGAACGCTTATTTCTTTGTTTCTTTGGCCTGCTAAAACACCAAATAGCAAGTAACTTATTACCTGTATCTGAAGGGCTGCACCGAAGTCATGATTGTCCAGAGCATGGCAGAGCTGTGCGAGTTTATCGGCAGCATTCTTGGAGATGTCTCCGCTATTCAGTCTCACAAACAGAGCACCTAATTTCCTTGAGTTGTCTTCTATCTCGCGCTTCTTGGTAGGATTTGCACGTGCGCCTCCCAGTGCTTCGGATGTCTCATTGAAAAGCCTTGTCAGTGTTGCTATCACAGGTTTCTGGTGGGCTGGATCAAGTTCACAATATATGACTATTTGTTTTTTTTCTTGTCAGAGAACAGAAAAGACAAATGGTGCTAATGTCAGGTTGTACAATACCTGGGACGTTGGAAGTATCTGCAGTCTGAACAGTTGGTGGAGGAGCTGCAGGAGCAGGGGCTGCCTGCGCAGCTGCCTGATGTGTTGGAGGACTTGCTGGTTGCACAGAACCTATAAGAGATCTTGGAGCAACCCCTGGAGTTGACATAGGTGTAAATCCTATGGGTCCAGCTCCTGGACCAACTACTTGGGGCATTCTGGGGTTAGGATATTGCCCAATTTGTGAAGGGCCAGAAGATACATATGAACCAGGACCAGGAGGAGCGGGGTATGCATTGTTAGATGGTCCCTGATCACATAGCTGTTAGCTTAATCAAACTAAAAAGTGCGGGATAACTCAAGACACAGTGTAGTCAAAGAAATTTAACATACGGTGAATGAATGAGAACCAATGGTTGGCTGCTGATATTGGTCTGCGTTCTTCAGTGCAGGGGGAGTTGAAGGAACAAAAGTAGTTCTCATGGATGGTTGAGCATTGCTTGCATGTGACGGAGGATATGATGGCTGCATGCATATACACACGTTTGTCAAGAAAATGGCACAAAACCTATACGTAACAAACAAAACAGTTCCCCACGACAAACTTTTCCGTCACGACCTCTAAGATATAGATTTTACAAAACCGAACTTAAGCAAAGGTCTATACAGGTGATGTCTTCCTATCTCAAGAACTTGACCAATGCCCTATAAAATAAACGGAAAATCTCCGGATCTAGACATCTGAAAACTGCCTAATAATGATGACCATTTATGCATGATGGTGTAACGAAGTATGGGTAAAAGGAAATGCAACAAAGCCAAAACTTCAGGAACCTGCGGTGCTGGCTGAGCTTGGTGAGGCATAAACATGGTTGCTTGTTGCATGGGTGGATGTGAAGCTGTGGGCACATATTCTCCACCATAAGAATTAGTGTATGATTGTTGATACTGATTATCATATGGGTTACTGATAATGTTTGGTTGCGCCTGCGTTGGCTCCTAAGTCACAGAAGAATACAAGCTAAGTATGTTGTCCGTACAAGCTAAATGGATTCCAGAGATATCCAGGCTCCAGTTTAAAGACAGTTGCTGACTAAAAAAAATGAGACCTGATTATATGGTACGGTGCTTTGAGGCTGAATGTTGCCTGAAGCTGCAGTGTTAGTCTCTGCAGATGCAGTATAATATACATTAGTTTATCACCAGAATTCAACTCTATAAAATAAATCAAATTACTACTGCATACGTACCAGGTTCTGCTGAAAGGGAAATACGATCACGTAATATAGAAAGTTCAGGTGACAAGCCACCCGAATCCAAAACTTTCAAGTACTTCATTGCCGTTATAAGAAGCCCTTGGCTGGCCAATATCTCAGCATAACTCTCAAAGAGTTTACAAAGAGATGCGCTGAACTTTTTGTTGCCAGTTGCCAAAGCAAGAACAAGAGTCTTCTCCATAAGATCCTATTGAACGAAAAGGGCAGAAAATAAAAGTAGAGAAGCCCAACTTAATTTATGCACAAAACCTGGAAAGTGATACACACCTGAAGAAGCTCAGCATAAGATCTTCCTTCACGCTCGTTTGCAAGGCTCCTTGACCAAATTTCTACTGTTCTGTCAACATTGCCTGCGCAAATGTAGCACAGAACTGCAGCCAGAGTGTTACCAGCATCCATCAACTTTGAGGCAAGTACATCACACAGGGTGGCCCATTGTTCTCCTTGTGCAAACTGTTTGCCAGTAAATACAAGAGCAGCATTCATTAAAAACTAGTTTCATAGTGACCAGAATCACATAGCAGTTCCATGCATCATGTCACACTGACGAGTTGTTCATCTCGGTTCATGAGTAAGACATGAAAAGTAAAGAGTTCGAGAAGCTTACAGTACAGAGTAGAGCAAGAGTTTCTTTCCAGAACTTGGGTGACCTTGTATAGATAAGGCTCGTGAGATCGTTGTTTACCATCGCAGAAACAACCTGAAAACATATAACATAGAGTAGTTTAGAGGCTTTGCGACCATAAATAGGGATGTCTATGGCAGTTACCTACATATCAAGCTGGGAAAAAAACTATATATATACCTTCATGTAAGGTGCCCTGCTCTTCTTCAGATATTTCTCACGAGTGCTCTCCCACAATGATGTACCACCAACATGAGCAATAACTAAAGCATCAGCCATCTTCTTCGCAGATATACACTGATCCACCGCTTCCTTGTAATCTCCAACAACTAAAGCACGCTGGATGGCATCATCAAATACTAGGTCAGAACTTTCTTCCTCTTCTTCTGGCATTTCTTGAGTTTCTTCTAATTTGCCAGCAAAATCTGTCTCAGGAGCCATAAAATCTTTGGCAGATGCAGTAGATACAGGTGTATCAGGTTTAGCAGGAAAGTTGTTAAAGAAGTCCTCTCCATTGTCCATAGCAAATGCAGCTGCCTCGTCAGTTTCCAAAGGCTCCGGTGCATGCGCCACAGTATCCTCTAATCCAGTGCCATTTAGATCTGACGAGAGCCCATCCACTGCCTGATCCTTTTCCACGGAAGGTAAACTAAAGCCGAGATGGCTGATCAACTTTGTCCTTGTAGTTCCTTCATCTTCGAACATGATTTTCAGCAAGCCCCATGTCTCCTTCTCCTCTTCGGATCTGTAAAATCAGTGAACAGAAACAGAGCAAAACTGAGTTGTCTGGTGAGATCACTAAGGGCGACTATGAACATGTCAATTACAAGGATGTCATACTCAGTCTCTTCAGATTTCTTCTCACACAAACCCCTTAGAGAAGTCTTATCACCATTTTCTATTGCGGCATCAAATTCAGAAGTTCGACTCACCAAACTCTGTTCTGTCACCAGGCTGTGCAGAAAAACCTGGACATGACATTTAGCCAAATGAACCGACGAAGGAAGGGGTACAACAGAAGACAGTATCATTCGTAACTACCTACCTCAGATGGAATGCTTGAGGTACCCTTCACTGAGGCCTTTGCATGAAAGGATACAAGTTTTCCCCCAAATCCAAACGATGCACCAACTGGGCGCTTAAACCATTTTGGTGCTCTTAAAGGAGCTGCATAAAGAGGATTATAAAAGTGAGGTTGGTTCTGGTACTACTCCATTCTGCAACATAGGAATGATAAATAATTTGTTTAGAATGGGAAACGACATTACCAGACCCAAAAGTATTCTCTTCAGCACCATAGCGACTGCAACCCTGCACCAAAGACGTTGGATACATATTTTTAATTTATTTGTAGTGGGGAAAGGGAGATGAGGTCCAACAAGTATTGCTAGTAATGTAAATCTCAAACGGAAGTTCATAAGATTAAATACTAATACATTTGATGACCAGTAGAGCAATAAAATAGGCCCCAAACTAATATTCACAGGTTCGGTTTTCCTCATACATTAAATTTCATCTAGACTAGAACAATTTACAAACACTGAAGGGCAACTAATAAGATACCTCGATGTTGTAGATGCCAATTTTCCCATCAAATGAAGATGCTGATATAACTCCAGGAATCTTTGGGTACCAATGAACATCAAAATTCCAATTGTTGCCAGCAGGTAACTCAGCTACAATCTGATATATTTGATCAAGTTCGGTCAAATTCAAGATTGCTAATAACGGATGAAAGCTAGAAGATATGCATTTTTCATCAATTCCTTCTCCATACCTCTGCTTTATTAGTGTCCCAGCAAATAGTTCGGTTGTCTTTAGCACAGGTAAGAAGATATGAACTGTCACTTGGACACCACTCCATTGCAATCACACCTGTAAGATAAGAAGTATCACCACTACAATTCACCAAGATGTTAATACTAAAAAGAATGAAGACAGCAGGACTTTGACCTCACTATGACATTATAACCCAAAAAATGACTAGGTTCAGAGGTGGGCACTGGTTTGTCAGATCAATGGTTTAAAAGTTCTTTTTTTATATATATTTGGACCCCCAAGAGTACAGAACGGTCACTGAGTAGGTTAAAAAGGAGATACAAGGCATTTCAGTTATCAGCAATTGAACTTGATATCGGGATAAAGAGAAACACTGGAAAAAGCATCTGTATAGCAATGCTTTGAAAATACCTTTTTCGTGTCCAGTAAACTCGCGCACAGGTGACATTGTATTCCTCATGTCCCAGAGCTGATTGTGGATACGTTAGGTTAGTAGACAAACCAAATAAGAATATAAGAAGCAAGGGCATTAAATGAATGATAGGTTTACCTTAAGAGTAGGTGAAGTGTCGTCATCTGATGCAACCATTATCTGAGTAGCAATGTCAGGGTTCCATTGTAAAACAGAGCACCGACGTCGAACAGAATCTGAAAAGCTGTTGATTGATAATGGCCAGATGAAGGTTTATGTAGAAAGAAGAGAGCGCCGCACTAATATCACTTGAAAGAAGTGAATACTTACTTAATAATCGGTTTCTGCTTCCTCAAGTCCCATATAACTGGGGAAAGAAAACAAGACAATGAGCAGAAGCAGAAGAGTTAAGAGTGGAGAGAAATGAAATACAGATAGAGAAAGAGAAAGAGAAAGGGAAAAAAGACAGGCACCAGTAGTCCCATTGTATGAGGTAGATGCTAATATCTGTTGAACTTTTCTGTTCCACGAAATAAAGGAGATTTCACCTTGGGTGGCAGAACCAGTACCCTGCATATAATATTTTAAGATGCTCAACTCAAAACAGTCGGGTTTATACGATGCAAAAGAAGTGGTGATTTACCTTGAGAAGTGGAAAATGAGAAGGCTCAGAAGGCTTAGTTAAATCCCAAATGCAAATTTCACCATCATCAGCGCCGGAGGCGAGTAGATTTGGGGTGATAGCATTGAACTCGAGACCACGAACCTAACAAATACGAGGAAACGTGACAAAATGATGAGTGTTTAAAAAAAAAAAAAAAAAGAAGACGCAAGCAAGCAAGCGTTTGGCAAGAGAAGAAAAACAACTCACGGGCCCTTTGTGAACCGAAAGATGTCCAACCAGTGCATTTTCACTCGACTTGGAACTGAAAAACGTGACAGTGTGTTCCTCCAGTTAAGACTTTTGAAAATTTAAAAGCAAGCTAGAAATTCAAATTAAAAAAAAAAAAAAAGAAGAAGCAGAAGCAGAGACCCTGTTAGAGAAAGTGGATTCCATAGATCTATATTTCCATCCACAAGTCCGCCCGCAATTAGACCCATGGAGAATTCCTCTGAACCAGATCCGTTTCTTCCCCATGCTATTCTATTGAATCTCTCCGAGCTCGTTATTTCCCCTACCTGTGTTAATTCCCGATCCTCAGACTGAAAATCGAGCTTGAAGATCTCCAGATTGGCCGACGAACTAAAGGACAGATCCACTGCTCCCGCCATGGTTCCCGCCGCCATGTACGGAGCGTCGGGAGCCAGTGCCACGGAGGCGGATCTGCCCACCCCCTTGATGCAAGCCATAATACAACAAGACCAACTGAAATCAACTGGGAGATTAGGCCGTGAACTTTGTCTCTAATGTAAATTGGGATCTGAGCACGAAACAAGGGGGAGAGAGTAATTATTTACTTACGACATCAATCTTCTGTCGGGGGTGAAACTGTCATCTCACCTCAAAAGAGTAAGGGTCATCTGGGAATTTCCTCTAAGGTTCTCAGACCCATTCTCAGCATGACGCGTCACTTACTCTTTCTGGCTCGTTACCCATCTTATATCGGCCCATCATTTTGTTATCTCTAATGGGCTGTCACCAGTTTCTGAAAGTTAATAATGATTGTTGGTTATCCAATAAGATGAACTGCATACTGCAACAAGGGAATATAGTGATTCATTTTTAAATAACTGGAAAATAATTTACTGCAACATCGGATCTCCCCAAACGTCACGTTCTGCTCATATCACTGTCTTAAATTTTTCAATTTTTTTAAAATTAAAATACCATTAATACCTCCAAGCAGGATTACAGCAAAAGTTCTCAGTCCCTCAATGATCTGCATACAAAAGGGATACTACAATTCCAGACTCTACTATTAAGCAATGGAAGAATTATTGTGGTAGTAGTAGCATGTGATTTATATTCATGTAGGTTAAAATGTTTTTACTTCCTACAGGGTGAGGGGGACACAAAATTAGATCCTAGCAAATACTACTACTCTATCTACCAATGAGCATAATCCTAAGTGAATGAATGTGTTATATTATAAATCATCTATAAATATCTTTTTTGTGTTCAGTTAAATATTCAGCGACAAAATATAAATAAATAAGTTTTAACAAAATCTGAGCATTAGGATAATAGGATTGTTGTAGCATCGAGTCACAGTCATATGCCATGTTTATCGATACTTAGACATTTTCTTCTATCTTTTAACAAAAAATTCCATTTTCTTAGTAAGATTTATTCCTGATCCGAATTCTTGTCATTGATTCGACTGTCTACATTTGAAACTCCCTTTATTCTCACGAAAGTAGCAGCGTGCAAGTAACCATCTACCACCTTTAGAAGCAGCCCAACAACTTTGTCCACAACAAAATATATGTGCTTCCTATCTTCAAGCAAATAGATCACAATGTTCGAGTTAACACTATCAACTTAGCTCAGATGAAAAAGAAGGTTTTCTCAACTGGTGAAAGTTGAAATTACATTTGAAAGCATAAATTGAATATAGAGATTTAAATGTGTTATTTTTTAAAAGATTTAAACAGAATGGAAATTTTTCTACTATTTCAAAAAATGTATATTATTTTCTTATACTATTTTAAGGAAGTCTCTTCGAGTTTGAAGAATGCTTCTTTGACAGTTTTCACGTTCTCTTCTATAATTTCAACACTTATTTTACATATTTTCTTATTGAATTATACTAATTGATTAGCTCAGTTTACAATAATCATATTTATATTATTAATATGTATTAAAGTGCATATAGCAAAAGAGAAGAAAGTTAAGAACAAAAATGTCAGTTTGATCTAAGACGTTTTTCAATACTTTTTGTAGATATCTTTTAATCGATCAATCATTTTCTCAGTAATATAAATTTTGAATTACAAATATAAAACATATAATTTTCGTAAAATATATGGAAACAAAAGCTATTGTATCAATAATATTTATATTGTAAAAACCATAGAAAATATTTGAAATTATTTTAAATTTAGAATAATTTCGAAAGCATATGTTAATATTTTAAAAGAATGTAAATAAAATTATTTTATTTTCTTTGATAAAATTTGTTTATAAACTTAGCTCAGATGAAAATGAAGGTTTTCTCAACTGGCGAAAGTTGAAATTACATTTGAAGGCAGAAATTGAATATAGAGATTTAAATGTGTTATTTATCCCTTTAAAAGATAAAGAAAGAAGAAATTGCAATATCTATGGATGGTCAAGAATATGACAGATGTGGAGTAATAAGTAAGCTACGATTGTATGAGCGGTGCACCATCATGCATAGTATAATAGCTTAGAAAGAGATAGATAGGTATCATTATCCCCTTTGTGGATTAGGCAGTGTGCTCCCTCCCTTTACACAAACAAAACGAAACTGGTTCTCGCTAAGAGCTCCGACAATGGCTGTCTGCGCAACCCACAGCTCCGCTCTCATGATAGCATACGCCGCATCAAAGGACCTTACAATCCCGTCTCTTTTCTCATATGCGAACCCAAGACCCAACAACTTGAGCGTCGCACTCTGTCCCCCTCTTGTTCTCCTTGGGGCTAGAAGAGGCTCCAACCGATCCTTCCCGGTAGTTGTCTCAGCCGTCGCAGCAGAGGCTGATGTAGACACTGAGGAGGACGCGGAGCAGAATGAAGCCACGTCCACCGCCACAGCCGTCCTTGATCCGCCGAAGCCTAAGAAAGGAAAAGCCGCTTTGCTTCTCAAGAGAGATAGAGTACGCTCCTTCCTTTCCTTTTACTCTCGCTTAATTTTGACAATCGGACGACTTTCTTTCGATGACAGATTGTTGAATTTGGTATCCTTGAGTAGAGTAGAGTAGGGAGCAATTTTCGCATGATGATTGATTATTACTTTATGCTTGTTTCTCTCGGTCCAATCACTTGGGCTTGTCTCAGCTGCTTTGTTACTCATTTTGGCAGACAAGGTCTAAGAGGTTTCTGGAAATCCAAAAGCTAAGGGAAACCAAAAAGGAGTACGACGTCAAGACTGCTGTATCTTTGCTCAAGCAAACCGCTAACACAAGGTTTGTGGAGTCGGTTGAAGCCCATTTCCGTCTCAACATCGATCCAAAGTACAACGATCAGCAGCTCCGAGCAACGGTTTGGTTTTTTGCTTTTACATATAACTTTGTGTTTCGTTGAAATTTAAATCTGAACCCATTGTCTTTGTTTTTTTCTTCCTTCTCTGGTAGGTGAGCCTTCCTAAAGGAACAGGACAAACTGTTAAAGTGGCTGTTCTTGCACAAGGTAATTGCACTTCTTTTCAAGTCATTCTGCTACTAATTCAGTTGTAGAAAATGCTTTTGTGTTGTTAATTCTTCTCTGTCTTTCCATGTTCAATAATAATAATGTCCAGGTGAGAAGGTCGATGAAGCAAAAAATGCAGGGGCAGATATTGTGGGCAGTGATGATTTGATTGAACAGATAAAAGGAGGGTTCATGGAGTTCGATAAGTTAATTGCATCCCCGGATATGATGGTCAAGGTGCGTGTTTTGGAAGCCTTGTTAATAAATAAAAATAAACTTGTATAGCTAGCTGTTTACGACATTCATTCTTTTGCAAAAGAATGTGATATGAGCCAAATGTTACTCCTCATCTCTTATTACTAAACGTTCTTTAACTTGTGCGGTGGTTAGGTTGCTGGCCTTGGAAAGATTCTTGGTCCTCGAGGACTCATGCCAAATCCCAAGGCTGGTACCGTCACAGCTAACATTCCACAGGTACTTACTTACTCAGGCAACACCTCTGCTCCTGATTCTGGTAATCATAAATTTTATGATGCATACATCTCTCTCTCGCTCACAGGCTATAGAGGAGTTCAAGAAGGGAAAAGTAGAATTCAGAGCAGACAAAACTGGGATTGTTCACATTCCCTTTGGGAAAGTTAATTTCACAGAGGAAGACCTGCTCGTAAACTTCCTAGCAGCAGTGGTAGGCTGATTTGATTGATTCTCTCCATCTAATACTAGTGTAGAGTACAACGTTATTTCTGAGTGGAAATGATATTGAATGCAGAAATCGGTGGAGACAAACAAGCCAAAGGGAGCAAAAGGAGTGTACTGGAAAAGCGCACACATATGCTCGTCAATGGGGCCATCCATCAAGTTGAACATAAGGGAGATGATAGACTTCAAGCCATAAATAAATAAACCCACATTTGAGTGAATGAGGAGGAAGGTGTATGTTTTTGAGAGTGTAGGCGAACACCAAAGATGTAGTATGTTAGTTATCTCTTGTATACCTCTTCACTGGTTGTATCACCTTAACTCTGATAGCCATTTGCTGTATTGATTATTACTGTTAAATTTGCGAGATCTTTATTGCCTTCCACCATTGGAGAGAACACGAGTCTTTTTAAAAACAAAAAAAAAATAACAAATAATATCCAAAAGCTTTATTTTTCCACCTGAGTTTATAAATTATTTACATTAGTTTAAAATCAACTGTGATGATTAATACATACTTTGAAAAAAAAAATATAGTAATTTATATTGATTCATTTCTAATGGTTTATAAAAGACATAAAATAATTTATAATTATATAAATATTTAGTAATCATTTTTAATGTGTCAAACCATCTTTATAATTATTATATCATTAATAAGAGTTTACAAATCAATATATAAAGATCTATAAACGTTAAGGAAGAATTTTTCATTATTTATAGGAGTTTAGAAAATGTTTATGAAGATTAACTAGTTTGAAAATTATTTAAAATTATTAAAATGATTTAATAGTTTTATAAATATTTTCTAAAATTAAAAACCATCGATAAGGTTAACAAGCTTTTAAATTATTTAAAATTTTTTAAAAATGATTTAAGAATTTTAAAAAATATTTTTCTAAATACTTTCGATGGTTTTAGTTTTAGATTAATATATAGGACTACTTTATAAAATTCTTAAATCATTTTTAAGTTTATCAATTCTTCTTCGTAGATGACAAATCATTTTCTTGAGTTATAAAACCCCTTATTAGGACTTATGAAACTATTTATAAAGATTTTTAAATTTCTGATAAATAATTCATAAACTATAAAATTTATAATATTTGATAAATTATTTATAATTGTATAGTTTCTTTTCTAAGAGTTTATAAAATGTTATCAAATGAAAATCAAGCGTAAAATATTTTTTCCTTCACAAATTCATCATTTTCAAAATCTTTTCCATAGTAACATAACTCTATTCGAAAACGCGGCCGGATTAGCCAATTTCGCGCTGGTTAAGCGCTCGGCGGAGCTCCGATGCCGCGATTATGGTATATTCGGTCAAAAACGCTGTAAGAAAAAAAATCCATCCATGTTTTGGTGATTTCGAGTCTGAAATCGGTAAATACACCATAGATCTGTCATATTTTAAAGGTATAAACAAAGAAACAAGCTTGAATCGAAGCTAATAAACCAAAAATTGATGACTTAGGACGAAGAATGATAGGAAACGACCGCAACATAATCTCTGTAAAAATAGGTTATGGAAGAAGACGTCTACAAAATTACAATTTTGCCCTTTTTAAATGAAAAAATCTTAAAAAATGCATTATAGGCGTATTGAACCCGGGCTGGGAAGTCAAACAAACTAAAAATAACCACTGGGATGCGGCACATATTGATGTATTTCTCGTGTGTCTAATTTTTAAAAGTATGTTACATTACAAATATTAAAACAGTAAGAAAAATTCTGCCCCGCGTATACCCCGCTTAATCTCCGATTTTTTGGTAACTCGTTAGACCCAGAGTTACCGCCCGACTAGCACCCAACGAGTTTTTGAACAGGGCAAAAATTACATCAGTATAAAAAATTCGAAGAATATTATTAATAAAAGCATATTCCTAAAATTTATGAAACTTTTTATATTCTTACCCTTTTATTAAATTTATAGAATTCACATATACATAGTTATGTTTCTTCTTAATAACTTGTGTGTTTTATATTTTAATTGCAAATGTAGATTTAATAATTTCTATGGACGAAAAATTTGATATACGAATCAATTAAAGTATATATACGTGTTCTAATGATAATGTTATAAAATAATTTAATAAAATATTGTTTCGTAAAAGATGTAAAAATCTAAAGTATATTAAAAATTCTATTTAAGAATTTAAAAGTACTAATAAATAAAATATTTTTATTAAAAAATTATCTCTATCAAAAATTCACATTCAGTTTTTTTTTTTATCGTCTGATAAAAGAGTTCAAGAGATACAAGGGGAACCCCAAGAGAAAACAAAGAGACAGCAATAAGCAAGAATAAACATCTTAAAGGAAAGATCAACTACTCTTGTCTCCATGCTTGTCGAATGGAGATTTATGATGCCTCTTGTTGGATACGATTATGGAGCCAGGCAGGTCCTTCCAAGGCCAAATAGGATTGCATACGCCCATCTCTCATAACACTTTTAGCTATATCTCGAGCAATTAAGTTAGCCTCCACTTTCTCAACTTCAAAGGAGACTGATGGTAAGGAACTACTCAATTCACATTCAATTTTAAAATATTAAAATATATTATTACAGGTCAAAAGATTATCTACCAGCAATATTAAAATATTAGGAATATATATTAAAATATTATACCAACAATAATAAGGATACACAAATAATTTTAAAATTTGTAACCTAACCACCTATGTATTATTGGAAGATAATATGAGATAAATTCATGAGGCGGTGACGTCGTGACGTGGCAGCGTTTCTGCCAAGTATACAAGCTCTTATCATCCTGATTCCTGAGTGAGTGAAAAGTATATGATCAGACTTGTCCTTCCTTGCTTGCAGTTGCAATCGAGAATCGATGGCGGAGAATTGCATAGTTTCCGTCAACCCAAAACCCTCAAAGGGGTTGTCCTCTAAGCTTGTCGATCTTGTGGAGAGAGTTATAGTGAAGCTGATGCACGATGCTTCTCTCCCGCTCCACTACCTCTCCGGCAACTTCGCTCCCGTCCGCGATGAGACTCCCCCGGTCAAGGATCTCCCCGTCGTCCATGGATTTCTTCCAGTTAAGTCAACTCTCTTTACACTCACTCCTTTTACCAAGGTTCTAATCTAATCGTCTTTTAATTTGAGTCGAGTCTCCAGGAATGCTTGAACGGTGAATTTGTGAGGGTTGGTCCAAATCCCAAGTTTGATCCCGTCGCTGGATATCACTGGCACGTCTCTCTATCTTCTTTTGCACAATCATCATGCTCGCTTCCTTTCTAATTATTTCTTATTTTTTTTTCTGTTCAGGTTTGATGGAGATGGGTACGCCAACTCTTTCTTGTTACCAAAACTAGGGGCTGCTTTATTCTTTCTTTTTTTTCATTAATTAATCTCACACGAATTTTCCATAATAAAACTGCAGGATGATACATGGTGTACGCATCAAAGATGGGAAAGCAACTTATGTTTCTCGATATGTTAAGACATCACGCCTCAAGCAGGAAGAGTTTTTCGGAGCTGCCAAATTCATGAAGGTTAGAGAGATCTTATGAATATATATATATATATATATATATACTTATCATTCGTGGGATCATTTTGTCTTCTTTTACTTCTTACAGATTGGGGACCTTAAGGGTTTTCTCGGATTGCTCATGGTCTATCTGCAACAGCTCAGAACCAAACTTAATGTATTGGACGTCTCTTATGGACATGGAACTGGTTGGTTGCTTCCTCGCTTCTTCCCTTTTACTTTCTCTCCTAGCTATTATTATTATTTTTAAATCTCTTTCTCTCTCTCTCTCTCTTTCTCCATGCCCCAGCTAATACAGCGCTCGTCTATCACCATGGAAAACTTCTAGCACTATCCGAGGCAGATAAGCCATGTAAATCTCTATTACCTTCTCGTTTTTCTTTTAAAATACAAAGTGAGCGCAACTTGATCTTTTTCGAGACCAATATTGGCAGTGTTTTGCGTCAATTAGGTTGGAAGATTTATGTTTGCTATCTTATAAGTCAAAAGCTTTTGGTCTGTAGATGTCGTCAAAGTCTTGGAAGATGGAGACCTGCAAACTCTTGGCATGATGGATTATGACAAGAGATTGACCCACTCCTTTACTGCCCACCCAAAAGTTGACCCAGCTACCGGTAAGTCTCTTCACTTTTCCCCTGCTACTGATTCTGTTTACTCATCATCGACCATCTCCTCTCCTCTCGTACAGGTGAAATGTTTACATTTGGCTATTCGCAAACGCCACCTTATCTCACATACAGAGTGATCTCGGAAGATGGCATTATGCATGACCCTGTCCCAATTACTATATCAGAGCCAGTCATGATGCACGATTTCGCTATTACCGAGTCTTACGCAATCTTCATGGATCTTCCTATGCATTTCAGGCCAAAGGTACGTTATTCATCAAGTTTATGTATTTTTGCTTCCCATATACTCTTGTTGAAACACAAGAGAGGATGACTATAAAGCAAATACGGAAACTCTTTTTTTTATATTTCCTTGTGAGAATCATAGATTCATGTGTCTATATGTAACTGATTCCCTAGGAAATGGTGAAAGAGAAGAAAATGGTATACTCATTTGATCCAACAAAAAAGGCTCGTTTTGGTGTTCTTCCACGCTATGCCAAGGATGAACTCTTGATTAGATGGTTTGAGCTTCCCAACTGCTTTATATTCCATAACGGTGTGTGCTTTCCCATGTCTGATTAAGGGATCATGTTGTCAAATTTTTATATTCCGATATATACCAATAAAACCTCCGCTAATGGCTCCTTTTATCCAGCCAATGCTTGGGAAGAAGAGGATGAAGTCGTCCTCATCACTTGTCGCCTTGAGAATCCAGATCTTGACATGGTCAGCGGGAATGTGAAAGAAAAACTCGAGAATTTTAGCAACGAACTGTAAGAATCACTGACTTGTTACATCTACTGTACTCTCTCGTAAACCATATGCTCGTCTCATCTATTTCTTTTGCAGGTACGAAATGAGATTTAACATGAAAACGGGCTCAGCTTCCCAGAATAAATTATCGGCATCTGCAGTTGATTTCCCCAGAATCAACGAGTGCTACACTGGAAAGTATGAGTTCACCCTTGTCCTTGTTTGTTTGATATGCATTGTGCCCCTAGCAGGAAATGCAACGTTTTCTTGTTTGTTTGGTGCGTGTAGGAAACAGCGATATGTATATGGAACAATCCTGGACAGTATCGCTAAGGTTACAGGAATTATCAAGTTTGATCTGCATGCGGAAGCTGAGACAGGTAAAACAATGCTGGAAGTAGGAGGCAATATCAAGGGAATCTATGATCTGGGTCAAGGCAGATTCGGTTCAGAGGCTATATTTGTCCCTCGTGAGGCAGGGGAAGAAGATGATGGTTACTTGATCTTCTTTGTTCATGATGAAAACACAGGGTAGTTATTATGCTCCTACTATAGTTTCGTATTTATCAATTGTTTATATTTATTTTGTCTTTCTGGTACAATAATATGTTGATTGAAAATTGGTAGGAAATCATGTGTGAATGTGATAGACGCAAAAACAATGTCGGCTGAGCCAGTGGCGGTGGTGGATCTGCCGCATAGGGTCCCATATGGCTTCCATGCCTTCTTTGTTACAGAGGTACTAAAAACCTAAACCCATGATATATATCTTCTTTCCAAGCGAGATGCAACTCTAACCACCAGGGGGTCTGCTCTTTGCAGG
This sequence comes from Raphanus sativus, assembly GCF_000801105.2. Lineage (NCBI taxonomy): Eukaryota > Viridiplantae > Streptophyta > Magnoliopsida > Brassicales > Brassicaceae > Raphanus > Raphanus sativus. The sequence continues at coordinate 50,089,738 of NC_079514.1, read as the reverse complement.
AACAACTCCAGGAACAATCTCTTACATAAAGACAAGTTGTGAGCATATTTTTATATATGTATTACCCTGGAGATTGGATGATTCGGACACTAGTATTACACATACTATGGCATCATGTATGTTCATTTGTTGAATGCCTCGTGTCTCTTTACTTAAAAAAAAAAATTACATTTCATCATTCCAATTTGAAGCCTTGATAGTAGAGTAGGGGGTGGGAGAACTGAACTAGAACCTTAAGGATTGGGACCATCACCGTATATGGATTTAGATTATATTGTTGTTGCTAGCATTTAGTATACAATACGAGTGTTAAAACACAGAAACGAAAATGAAAAATTACATGTACAGAGGACTGAACATGAGAGAGTAGTATAGTGTGGACATCTTCTTCTTTTAGGCTAATTTTCTTCTTCTTCTGAGTTTTCACTACACTAACACAATTACTTAATGGAGACAATCAATGGATGCTGGGATCCCCAAAGACCTCGCTGTTACAGACCGGGCAAATCTGCATTCCATATGCATAGAGATGTTTCAGTTGAACTGAGGATGTAAAAACAAGGAAGAACATATAATGAGTAATAATACCTTGTTGATGCTTAGCCACTTAGAAATGCAGTCGGAATGATACACGTGCTTGCATGGAAGATTCATCTGCTTCTCCCCAATCTTGTACTTGAGCTGGCATATCACACACCTGATCATAATATACACGCTTTTGAGTAGTGGTGTATAAACCCTGTGATGAACATTTTGTGTTGTAAAGGTTGCTATTTACCTTTCCCCTGCTCTTTTCCTGGAGAAGAAGCTCCCGAACTTATATTTTCTAGTGGGAAGCGTTTCTATGAGTTCCTGAGATAGCCCTCGGCTTTCTGATCCTACCACTTCCCCGAGCTCTATTAATTCCTGATCCACAAAACCATTTAGATGCAAGTCCACTGCTCTCTCTTGGCAAAAAGAAGCCCACAAGGAATCTGGAACAAACCTCATAGGTCATTGTATCGGGATCAATGTCGTCTTGCCAGGATACCTGTGGCATTAACGAGCATATAAATCACATCTTCGATTCAAGAACCTTTTAGATCAGGAGGTGCACATACCTGAGGACTCTCGGGATCATGTTCAATCGCAATGCCTGTAAACATAAGACAATATTCTTTTAGCTTAGAGAAAAAAAAACCAGGAAGGGATAACAAAAAAAAAATCAGCAGAAATAACGAACATTCTTCAGCGTCAGAGTGATCATCGGTGTCCACGATTTGGACAGACCGTGGAACAGACTCATCAACGTTTACCATGGGAAGGTACTCCCAATTGGTTCTCCCGATTGACATCCTGGATAAATGATCGTTCAGGTCATAAGAACCATAGAAAGAAGCATTATCTGATCCTGAAAATCCAAACTTGTATGCATTTGCGTTCATGGTCCAGTACAGGCTGTCCTGAGAGTAGGCAAAGTAAGGAAACTTATGTAGGCAGCAGACTCAACGGACATACAAACCAAGGCTAACATGGAAAGGGTGTAAGTACGTACCTGAGGATGATGCATTGTTCCGGCATGAGCATAGCTTAGGGGCTCCTGACCCGCACCACCATAAAAGTCCATGTAACTAGCAGAAGCAGCATACGGGAATCCCGTCTCAGTGTAATGAGAATCTGGTCTATCTCCATTCATTTCAGCTATTGCTATTGTGGTAAGAAGAAGACAGTGAGATGTGTTTCAGAGAGAGGAGCGCTAAGGTTAAAATAAAACAGACAAGAATAAGAATAAGAAAAGAAAATAACAAGGTAAAGCATGAGAGAGGGGAAAGTGTTCAGCAATGTTAGACATAAGAGTGTTGTTGGAATCCAGCTTGAAATACTTTTGTAAGATATAGGAATGACCCTTTGTTCAAAAAAAAAAGATATAGGAATGACCCCAACTACAGGGGAAAACAAACAAAACTTACCCACACATGTTAAAAGGCTTGAAACAGAACAAGTACAGAAAGCAATAGAAGCCGAGGCGTAGTGACAGATGTGTAAAGAAAGAGACTAAAGCATACAGAAAAAAAAAAAGAGGCAAGGGCACGCAGAAAGATACAGAAACACAAGGGGATATGCATACATTAGACCAGGGTTGGAGCGGCAAGTGGCGATTGAAGACGGCAAAGGAGAATTTCAGACCAATGTCTGCAAAAACAGTAACAAATTACAACAACAAAATATAAGAGAGAGAGAGAGAGAGACTTGTTTTGATTTAGGGAAAAAAATATAAGAAGAAGGAGAAATGCGTTTCGACCAAATTCATAGGACAGCGAAAAAGCAGGTGTAAGCGGAGGGCACTGTAGACGAGAGACGGAAGAGCAGAGACAAGAGAGAGAGAGAGAGAGAGAGAGAGAGAGAGGAAAAAGGAGAGAGGGTGGGGACAAAACGACGTCGAAGGATGGGGAGGGGTTGAAGCGAAAAAGCCGTTGAAGAAGCCGGCAAAAAGATATGTGGGGAGACACACCCTACCACAGATTTGATCTCCACCCTACACCTGTCTCCTCACACCCAGAGACAAAGATTTGCTTTTTTTCCTCTCTTTTGTCTTTAATAACTGTAGCAACAAAAAAAATAAAATTAAAGGAATATTAGGATTTGTTCTTTGCTGATGGATTTACTATTTAATATTTTTATCATCTCAGTATTTAAAACCAAAGTACAGCTTTCGACCTTGAGATTATCAAAACCACAACTTGCTTGTCTGTTTTCCCACAAAAGGAAACCTCCCATTCTTTTCTTTCTTTAATCCTCCTCTATGCAACTACAGTATGTTTGTCTAACATTTATAGTCACAGAGAGATAGCTGTTACCTGTTAACATTTATTGAGGGCGTAGGCCTGTTTCTTAAACAGAGTTAGTGTGTAAGACTTAAAAACAAAAAGGTGACATTAAAAGAAGACAAAGGATGGATGGAGAAACTCTTAGGCGTGGGAATAGTAGCAATGTCCTTGCTTGCTTTGTACACTCGGTCTTGTCTAGTCTCTTGTCTTATGTAGTCCAATTGAAACTCTACCGAGAATAGTAAGCAATAACGTGAAGAGTACCCAAGTCTAACGTGTGGCTGCCGGCAAAGTTGCAGACACACACAAAAATACATATATATATATATATATACATATATGTTATGTATATACTACATTTTTGTTTCTCTATGTTCAAGGCATTTGTTGAGAAAAAAAATGTTCAAGGCATTTGCTTGGTTGCTGCTTTAGAGTTAAATAACATATCAAGATACATTTTTATCTAGCTCTTTTATCTATCTATCTTCTTGTACCTTTTTTTTGAGCAACTCTATCTTCTTGTACCTTTTTTTTTTTTTTTTTTTTTTGGGCTAACTGAAAACTGATTAAAGAGAGGAGAAAAGTCTAGTGAGGGCCCGAGCCCATCACTGAGAGTTTGGTACAGAGGGAATTTTTAGCCCAAGCATCAGCAGGCCCGTTTACTGATCTAGAAACAAACGATGCGTAGAAAAAAGAAAAAGAAGAGGCGACGATCGACTCAATGTCTGAAAGAACCCCGTAGAGCTCCACAGATCGTTGATTCGCGGTGATGGATTGTACTAATCCCTTGCAGTCTGACCGGAGCCAGATGGTGTTGATGTTGAGCGAGACCGCATGCCCTAGAGCCGCCCGAATCGCCAACGCCTCCGCCATGAGCGGAGAGGAGACGTGGAGTTGATGTTGACAACCCCTAGAGATTTCTGCTCCCGATTGGTCCTTGAAGATCCATGCTAAGCCTGCTTCCCCGGAGTCTTTGTTCCACGCTGCGTCTGTGTTGCATGTGATGATCGACGGCGCTGAGAGCTGAATTGGGACCTGCGGTGGTTTGGTGCGAGGGCGTTGATCGAGAGCTGTGTGGGCCGTCTCCCATTCTCGAAGGAAGGCTATCGCTTTTGAGAGGATATCGGGAGGGGTGTTTTGTCGATTCTCAAACTTCAGGAGATTGCGATTGAGCCAAAGTCCCCAACAGATCCAGGGGAAGAGGTTAGCTGACGATCCCACTGGGGGGAGGTTTACTTTCAAGCAGGAGAGTTGTAGAGCTTCTTTGAAGCCTGAGCAGAAGCGTGGTTCAAAGGAGATAGACCAAGGGCAGAGCTCCCACACCTTTCTTGCCGTTTCGCATTCAAACAGAATGTGTTCCAGTGATTCCTCATCCCCACAGCTTGAGCAGAGAGTGCGGTCAAGTAAGCCTCTTCTTGTACCTAACTACACAATAAACTGCATAACATAGTCTTCATATTCACCAAAATATACAATCCAGCAAGTATGGTGGTTTTGAATTTTGATACATACAATTAAATACAATCTCCTCCCGAAGGTGGGCGTAGAGTTTGTTCTTAGCGCAAGTGACTGTGATCAGACTATGCTTCCGTACTCCATCAACCTCATACAAATTCTTAACCAAATTCTACCGAAAAATTAATCAAGAGAATCACATCTCGAAGCCGATAACCATATGCTGTGTGGATCCCCAATTATAAAAAATGTATTTGCATAAATTTATCAATCAATCGGCTATGTTCTTTCCTTGAGGTAGTAGTAACATTGCGATACCGATGAAGATGGTTTAATAATACATGTACTTACGCGAATCTAACAAATCAAAGATGATAAAAACGCAGATCAATCACCGCAAAAGGATTAACCTCGACGCCATCGTCTAAGAAAGCAGCAACTGTTAATACAGTGGAAGAAGAAGAATGATCAGAGTGTTTGGGAACAGACTTGTTGAAGCGCTTGAGACGAGTCTCTTCCATCTGAAGCATGGACTTAGCAGTAGCAAAACTCAGGAAGGGATCTCTGTGCTGGATGACGTTGATGATGTTGTCAAATTTTTCATTTAGACCATAGAGAAGATAAGTGACAAAGCGTGTGATCCGATATGGGAGCATCAACATTAGCAAGGCGGTCAGACAGAGACCTGAGTTTCTGGGAGTATGCTTCAATTGAGAGATCGCCAATCTCAGTTATGTGTAACTTGTTGTCAAGGTGAATTGCACAAGCTTCTTTGTTGTTGTGAAACTTGTTTTCAATCCGAAAACAAATGTCTCGAGCGGTTCCCCCGTCTCAAAAGAACTCTTGAAAAGATCAGGTGCCAGAGTTCCATAGATCCATAGTTTTACTAACCCATCACGTTTGTACCATTGAGCATCATCGTCACCAGTGGGAAGAGAAGAACCGTCGATGTGTGGAGAAAAGCTCGCGCCAGACGTCGTAATTATGATCATCAAGGTCCAATATAAATGGAATGTGAGACTTGATTTTTGTTACGCCAAAAGCGCGTTCAATGTTTGCAGGAGCAGCCATTGATGATCGAAAGAGGAAGAAGAAAAACAGAGGTTTTGGAAATAAGAAAAAAATATTTAGAAAGAGATCGGTTCAGGAGCAACTTGCTCTGATACCATGAAAGATTATGAAATTCCCTTGAGGAATCTCTTCTCATTACAAGTGGTTACAGATATTTCGGGATATACATTTGACGTAGTCTATCTTATGAATATATAAAGGAATATTCTTAAACTGCTAATACAGACATTGCACCACCGTACTCGGCAGATCCAATCTACAGAAGAAGAAAGGGTGATCTGATGCATTTCCTTTTCTTTTTAATTTTTCTCTTCTAAGTATCTTAAGGACGTGTTTGGCGCGTCAGAAAAACTGACTCCCAAGCCGGTTTACTAATAAACAATATCATTTTTTGATAAAATATTGAATTTTATATCAATTTTTAATTTTTAACAACAATTATAGAGAAAACAAAAAAAACAGGGTAAACAAAATTTAAAATTAAGAATAAAGTAACAGCAAAAACCAACAAGAGATGGTCACAGTCAACAATACCCAACATGTAGAAACATCGATTCCAAACTTAAAGCTTGAACATTTATGATGTTGCCACATATCATAAAATCTTGAGTCCTCATCGTCGTTGCTGCGAGTATCACCAATCAAGACCATCCTCGAAACCTCAAATGCGGATAGAACCTACAACTTGTCCAAAGACTAACAGAAACACGAGACTGCTTCAAACAACAAGTTACAGCTAGCGGCACATGAGCTTATGCGGGCAGTAATAGAAGCCTCCTCCAAGTACATCCTCAAGATAAGATAGCTTCGAGAATCATCTTCCACAGATGCAACAGAGTCTCCAAAACCAATTTTCTCTCATTTTTTTTCCTTACAATTAAAAACACATTTTAACTAAATACAATCTGAACTCCTTTTTCCAAAGTCAAACAAGTTTAGATAGAGAACATGCCTCAAAACAAATGTTTTGATAAATATATGCATTTTACATTCACATAGGATAATGTTCAAAGAAGTTTAGAACTTTATTGTTTCCGTTTATCTAAAGAATAGAGATTTCATAGAGGTTAATCCACTAATTTAAGCAAAAGATAAAGTTTTATTAAAACAATTGTTAAAAAATTAGAACGATGCCCATGTTCCATGGTAGAAAGTTTATAATAGATTAATACAAATTTGTAATGCAGTTAGAAAATTTTAAACAACTTTAAAGAGTATAAACTTCAGTATATAGAGAAATTAACGAAAAATTATATTTTCGTAGGAGTTGACCCACAGATTTTCAAAAAAAATTCAAAATATGAAAATTTGGTTTTAGTGTATAGTTTCATCGAGCACCGACATAAGATGATGGTCAAGATTTTAAACCTTTGTTGTCTCCGTTTCTCTAGACAATAAAGATTTAATAATGCTAATTCCACTAATCTAGGCAGTATATGAAGTTTTACTAAACTAAATTTTTAAAAATTAGAATAAATCCTATATACCATAAAAGATAGTTTATAATACATTAATTCAAATTTATAATGTGGTTTAAAATTTAAACAAAAGTGAAGAGTATAAACTTCAGTATATAGAGTATTTACCAAAAAACACAATATTTTAAAAAGGGTTAACCCATGGATTTTGAAAAAAAAAAATATGAAAATCTGGTTTTAGTGTATAGTTTCATCGAACACTGATATATAATGATGATGTTCAAAGAATTTAGAACCATTGTTGTGTTAGTTTCTCTAGATAATAAAGATTTTATAATGCTAATTCCACTAATCTAGGCAGTATATGAAATTTTACTAAATTAAATGTTAATAAAGTAGAATGATACCTATATACCATGAAAGATAGTTTAGAATACATTAATTCAAATGCCGAATATAGTTTGAATTTTTTAAACAAAAGTAAAGAGTATAAACTTCAGTATATAGAGAGCATTTACCGAAAATTCATTATTTTAAAAAGGGGTTAACCCACGGATTTTTAAAAAATTTCAAAAATATGAAAATATGGTTTTAGTGCATAGTTTCATCGAGCACTGACGTAAGAAGATGGTCAAAGAATTTAGAAACTCTCATGTCTCCGTTTCTCTAGATAATGAAGATTTTATAATGCTAATTCCACTAATCTAGTTAGTATATAAAATTTTAGTAAACTAAATATTAAAAAATTAGAATGATTCCTATATACCATGTAAGATAGTTTATAATAATTAATTAAAATGTCGAAGGTGGTTTAAAATTTTAAACAAAAGTGAAGAGTATAAACTTCAGTGTATAGAACATTTACCGAAAACTCATTATTTTAGAAGGGTTTAACACACAGATTTTGGAAAAATTTCAAAAATATGAAAATATGGTTTTAGTGTATAGTTTCATCGAGCACTGACATAAGATGATGGTCAAATAATTTAGAACCTTTGTTGTCTCCGTTTCTCTTGATAATGAAGATTTTATAATGCTAATTCCACTAATCTAGGCAGTATATGAAACTTTAGTAAACTAAATTTTAAAAAATTAGAATGATTCCTATATACCATGAAAGATAGTTTAGAATACTTTAATTCAAATGTAGAATGTGGTTTGAAATTTTTAAACAAAAGTGAAGAGTATAAACTTCAAGATATAGAACATTTACCGAAAACTCATTATTTTAGAAGGGACCCACAGATTTTGGAAAATTTTCAAAAATATGAAAATCTGGTTCTAGTGTATAGTTTCATCGAGCACTGACATAAGATGATGGTCAAAGAATTTAGAACCTCTGTTGTCTCCGTTTATCTAGATAATGAAGATTTTATAATGCTAATTCAACTAATCTAGTATATGAAATTTTAGTAAACTAAATATTAAAAAATTAGAATGATTCCTATATAACATGAAAGATAGTTTAGAATACATTAATTCAAAAGTCGAATGTGGTTTGAAAATTTAAAATAAAGTGAAGAGTATAAACTTCAGTATATAGAGCATTTAACGAAAACTTAATATTTTAAAGGGGTTAACCTACGGATTTTGAATTTTTTTAAAAAAATATGAGAATATGGTTTTAGTGTATTGTTTCATCTAGCACTGACATAAGATGATGGTCAAAGAATTTAGAACCTATGTTGTCTTTGTTTCTCTAGATAATGAAGAGTTTATAATGCTAATTCAACTAATCTAGGTAGTATATGAAATTTTAATAAAATAAATATTAAAAATTAAAATGATTCCTATACACCATGAAAAATAGTTTAGAATACATTAATTCAAATGTAGAATGTGGTTTGAAAATTTTAAACTAAATTGAAGAGTATAAATTTCAGTATATATAGCATTTATCGAAAACTCAATATTTTGAAGGGTTACCTAGAGATTGTGTAAAAATTTTCAAATATGAAAATCTGGTTTTAGTGTATAGTTTCATCGAGCACTAAAATAAGATGATGTTCAAAGAGTTAAGAACCTCTGTTGTGTCCGTTTCTCTATATATTGAAGATTTTATAATGCTAATTATACTAATCTATGCAGTATATGAAATTTTAGTAAACTAAATATTTAAAAATTAGAATGATTCCTATATAACATGAAAGATAGTTTAGAATACATTAATTCAAATGTTGAATGTGGTTTGAAAATTTTAAACTAAAGTGAAGAGTATAAACTTTAGTATATAGAGCATTTACCGAAAACTCAATATTTTGAAGGGTTAACCCACGAATTTTGAAAAAATTTCAAAAATATGAAAATCTCTTTTTAGTGTATAGTTTCATCGATCACTGACATAAGATGATGTTCAAAGAGTTTAGAACCTCTGTTGTATCCGTTTCTCTATATATTGAAGATTTTATAACGCTAATTCTACTAATCTATACAGTATGAAATTTTAGTAAACTAAATATTTAAAAATTAGAATGATTCCTATATACCACGTAAGATAGTTTATAATACATTAATTCAAATGTCAAATGTGGTTTAAAAATTTAAACAAAAGTGAAGAGTATAAACTTCAGGGTATAGAGCATTTACCGAAAACTCATTATTTTAGAAAGGGTTAACCCACGGATTTTAGAAAAATTTCAAAAATATGAAAATCTTGTGTTAGTGTATAGTTTCATCTAGCACTGACATAAGATGATGGTCAAAGAGTTTAGAACCTCTGCTGTCTCCGTTTCTTTAGATAATGAAGATTTTATAATGTCAATTCAACTAATCTAGGTAGTATATAAAATTTTAGTAAACTAAATATCAAAAAATTCGATACTTGGTGTGAATTGCAGAATCCCGTGAACCATCGAGTCTTTGAACGCAAGTTGCGCCCCAAGCCTTCTGGCCGAGGGCACGTCTGCCTGGGTGTCACAAATCGTCGAAAGAAAAAAAAAAAAAATATCAAAAAATTAGAATGATTCCTATATACCATGAAAGATAGTTTAGAATATATTAATTCAAATGTAGAATGTGGTTTGAAAATTTTAAACTAAAGTGAAGAGTATAAACTTCAGTATATAAAGCATTTACCGAAAACTCATTATTTTAGAAGGGGTTAACCCACGGATTTTGGAAAATTTTCAAAAAATATGAAAATATGGTTTTATTGTATAGTTTCATCGAGCACTGACGTAAGATGATGGTCAAAGAATTTAGAAACTCTCATGTCTCCGTTTCTCTAGATAATGAAGATTTTTATAATGCTAATTCCACTAATTTAGTCAGTATATAAAATTTTAGTAAGCTAAATATTAAAAAATTAGAATGATTCCTATATAGCAATTAAGATAGTTTATAATACATTAATTCAAATGTCGAATGTGGTTTAAAATTTTAAACAAAAGCGAATAGTATAAACTTCAGTGTATAGAGCATTTACCGAAAACTCATTATTTTAGAAGGGGTTAACCCACAGATTTTGATTTTTTTTTGAAAAATATGAAAATCTGGTTTTAGTGTATAGTTTCATCGAGCACTGACATAAGATGATGGTCAAAGAATTTAGAACCTCTGTTGTCTCCGTTTATCTAGATAATGAATATTTTATAATGCTAATTCCACTAATTTAGGG